>NW_026057578.1:71960719-71997308 GCF_023721935.1 Panthera uncia
AACCTGAAGACGCTACAGAGCCCTAATGTGAACAGTCTCTCAAGTGGTGATGCCATGAGTTCTTTAAGACAAAGACATTTGTTTGCAATTTTACACACTTGCATCACTGACATATAATTGCACTGTGACTGCATCAGCCCTGGCCAGAAATTCCCAGGATGCCCCAAGATCTATCACTGCTTAAACAAAAATTTACTCACTTGCTTTAATTTTTTTTCCCTCTTTTTGTGTCTTATTGCACTGTCAGCATTTTTCAAGTAGCTGCTTGTCAATAAGATGGCATGCCATTCAGATGACATTTGAAGCACTTTAAAAATAATGATTGTAACACAAATGTTTGTCAACAGGGAAGTTGTAGACAAAAAATGGTGACTGACATAACGGAAACTATTTGGTCACTAAAAATAATAAAGTGGATCTTTAGGTATTGATACATAAAGATATCTTTAGGGGTGCCTGGGTGGCTCAGTCGGTTAAGCATCCAACTTCGGCTCAGGTCATGATCTCACAGTTTGTGGGTTCAAGCCCCACATCGGGCTCTGTGCTGACAGCTCAGAGCCTGGAGCCTGCTTTGGATTCTGTGTCTCCCTCTCTCTCTGTTCCTCCCCCGCTCATGCTCTGTCTCTCTCTCTCCTTCAAAAATAAATAAAAACATTAAAAAAATTTTAACAAAAAAAGATATCTTTAGGTATTAAGAGAACCAAAAGGAGTTTCAAACAGTATGTATAATAGGATCATATTTTAGTAAGATAATAATTCTTATACATCTTGGTATAAAAATCTGAAGAAAGATAGCTCAGGCTGACAATAGGGGCTATTTTCAGGGATGAAATTATAATAGATTTTTCTTATATATTTCTATACTCTTTAGAATTTCTTATGAATAAGTATTACTTTTTCAATCAGAAAAAAAATATTTTTAAAAAACCAGTGTTATTATAATATGTGCAAAAGAGCAAAAGAATATATCATTAATTTTATTAATTATATATTAATTTTAATATTATTAGTGAGATTTTTCATGGCAGTTTCTCAGTTGAGTAAGTTTCTGTGAAAATAGCAGTTATTATTACTATAATAACTGGTGTAAAAAATAAACTCAAAATGGATGAGAGACCTAAATGTGAGACAGGAAACCATCAAAACCCTAGAGAAGAAAGCAAGCAACAACCTCTTTGACCTTAGTCACAGCAAGTTCTTGCTCAACACATCTCCGAAGGCAAGGGAATTAAAAGCAAAAATGAACTATTGGGACCTCATCAAGATAAAAAGCCTCTGCACTGCAAAGGAAACAATCAACAAAACTAACAGGCAACTGACAGAATGGGACAAGATATTTGAGAATGACATATTGGATAAAGGGTTAGTATACAAAATCTATAAAGAACTTACCTAACTCAATACCCAAAAAACAAATAATCCAGTGAAGAAATGGGAAGAAAACATGGAAAGACACTTTTCCAAAGAAAACATCCAGATACCCAAAAGACACATGAAAAGATGCTCAACATCACTCATCATCAGGGAGATACAAATCAAAACCATACTGAGATATCACCTCACACCAGTCAGAGTGGCTAAAAGTAACAACAGATGCTGGCGAGGATGTGGAGAAACAGGAACCCTCTTGCACTGCTGGTGGGAATGCAAACTGGTGCAGCCGCTCTGGAAAACAGTATGGAGGTTCCTCAAAAAATTAAAAATAGAGCTACTCTATGACCCATCAATAGCACTACTAGGAATTTATCCAAAGGACACAGGAGTGCTGATGCATAGGAGTACATGTTCCCCAATGTTTATAGCATTGCTTTCAACAATAGCCAAATTATGGATCAACTGATGAATGGATAAAGAAGATGTAGTTTGTATATACAATGGAATACTACTTGGCAGTGAGGAAGAATAAAATCATGCCATTTGCTGCAATGTGGATGGAACTGGAAGGTATTAGACTGACTGAAATAAGACAGTCAGAGAAAGACAAGTATCATATGTTTTCATTCATATGTGGATCTTGAGAAACTTGACAGAAGACCATGGGGGAAGGGAAGGGGGGAAAATAGTTACAAACAGAAAGGGAGGGAGGCAAACCATAAGAGACTCTTAAACACAGAGAACAATCTGAAGGTTGATAGGGAGGTGGGGGAGAGGGGAAAATGGGTGATGGGCATTGAGGAGGGCATTTGTTGGGATGAGCACTGGGTATTGTATGTAAGCAACAAACCGCGGAAATCAACCGCATAAACCAAGAGCACACTTTACACACTGTATGTTAGCCAATTTGACAATAAATTATATTTCAAAAGATTACTATAATAACTGGTATAGGAAAAAAAACAGTATAACTAACCCTCACTGAATCCAAAACAATTTAGTATAGGGTTTTTTGGATTGTTTTGGGTTTTTTTTATGTTTACCAGCTTATGAAAGGATGTGATAACTACGAATCAACAACAAGATGAAGAGATACATAGGGTGAGGACCAAGGAAAAGAGTACACTGCCCTCCCCATACCTCTAAACCACAGTACTGCAACCAGGTACTCTGATGCCTAACTCAGCTGAGCCCCCAACAAGGAGCATCTCAGAATGGCTCAGTGCTCAGAATGGCCATAAAGAATAGAGGCTGACAGGGGTGCCTGGGTGACTCAGTTGGTTAAGCAATGGACTCTTAATTTAGCTCAGGTCATTATCTCACAGTAGTGAGCTCAAGCCCCATGTCCCTCTCTGGGATGAGTGTGGAGCCTGCTTGAGATTCTCTCTCTCCCTCTCTCTCTGCCCCTCCCCCACTTGCACTCTCTCTTTCTCTAAATAAATAAATAAACGTTAAAAAAAGAATGAGAATAGAGACTGACACCATTTGTCAAGCAAACACTCTATTTTATTGGAAGTCCACATATACACATACATTTCACTTTACAAAAAAAGCATCTATCTGGATCTCTTGCTTCCCTCTAATTCAATATAGGAGGGTTCTAAGGGAAATAAGAGGACAAGGTCCCCCTTCCAAATGCTGGGGCTGCCCTGTGCATCCCCAGGCCCCTGGCCCCATCCACAAGAGGTGGGGTTAGTGGAAACCCCGCTGGCAGCCAGCATGGGGCACCCAGAGCCTATCCAGAGCCCTCATCACCAGCCAGGACCATGAACACACTGAGCCCTAGTTGGACACAGAGACAGGCACCTGACTCAGGAGGAGGAGACAGGGTACCCGGGTGGTTGTGGTCAGCCTCACTCAGGGTCAGGGTCAGGGTCAGGGTCAGGGTCAGTGACAGTCTCGGCTTCAGTCCCAGCTCCTCCTCCTCCAGGTAGCGCTATGGAGGCCAGGCCTTGAAGAAGTTAGAAATGTAGCTAACGGTGAGGCCAGCCACCAGCATCCCCTGCAGGAGGCCAACAAGGACATAACTCGATTGGTGCTTATGGTCAGACACATGGCTATAGTCAACATAGGGTGCAAAGGCCATGAGGAAGAACTGCACTGTGGGCCCCAGAAGCTGTGCTCACTTAGGGCAGAGCCATGCCTGCCTGTGCATAGAGCACCACAAACATCCCAAAGGAGGAGTGTCCGGAGTAGAAAGACATTCTGGACTCGGTGATGTTACTAGGCTTTCCCTACACATCTTCTCCACATGCAGGTAGACAGAGCAGTTGAAGTGGCTCAAGTCAGGGTCACACTTAGCCAGGAAGTTGGGCCACAGATGGCCTATCATGACCTTGGCCAGGTCTGCCAGTGACTGACTCATTGCAGCCCTAAACAGGAATTTTCTCAACACCTTATAGAAGTCAGCCACTCTGTTGTTGAAGTTGGAGTGGGAATAGAGGCAGTCTGTGTGCACCAGGCAGGCCTCCTTGGTTGAGACAAGGATGATGGTGGCTGTGATGGTGACCTCTGGCCATGAACTCGTGGGTGTCTGGACAGTAGGCATACCAGATGGAGTCTTCTCTGCAGTAGAGGCCATGATTATGTGGAGCGTTCACAAGAGTCACGATGGCAAAAGGCAAAGAGGCCCCATTCCATGCCACCTCCGTGACCCCCGATGCCAGTCCCAGTGCATCCCATAGCACCCTGACCGGCCACAGGGTCACATGGCTGCTGAGCCAGTAGTATATGCTTTATACATATTTAAAACCAAATGGAATTTAAAACTCTGGTATCTGTAGAACAATGAACAAACCATACTTATTCATTAAACATGTATTTCTATTAGAAGTATGTGCCAGGCAGGGGCGCCTGGGTGGCGCAGTCGGTTGGGCGTCCGACTTCAGCCAGGTCACAATCTCGCAGTCCATGAGTTCGAGCCCTGCGTCAGGCTCTGGGCTGATGGCTCAGAGCCTGGAGCCTGTTTCCCATTCTGTGTCTCCCTCTCTCTCTGCCCCTCTCATGCTCTGTCTCTCTCTGTCCCAAAAATAAATAAACGTTGAAAAAAAAAATTAAAAAAAAAAAAAAAGAAGTATGTGCCAGGCAATGTGTTAGGTGTGTAAGAACTAGGTATACAGTGAGAGAGAAGATAAACTTGCTTCAGAAGATGGCAGAGGAGGAAGATCCTGAGCCACCTCTTCCTACAGACACACCAAGGCTACAACTTCATACAGAACACCTTGCTCCGAAAAAACACCTGAAGACAATTAAAAAAACAGTGGTGCTGGTAGGCACCGCTTTTCTTGCCCTCCTTCAGCCTTCCTGGCCAGACACTGGTAGGCACCAATTCTGACACTCTCCATCACCTTGTTAGCACCACTGGCTCTGCCCTGGCATTCCCCTGTGGACCCATCCTGCCCAACATGCCCACTGTAGGTGCCCCTCCAAAGAGGCTCCCATCCTGCTACACCCAACAGGCGGCCTTGGCCAGGACCAGTACCCCTCAAAGGTGACACCTGCCCCAGAGAGGAAGAGCAACAGTAATGGCCTGGCCTCATGGTCGGACCATACCATGGGCTAACCCCACCTACCCTCATGCCTACAGCAGCCATAACTGGGCCTCTAAGCTGTCCAGGCCAGGGTCAGCCCTGCCCACCAGTGTGCCTGCAGCAATCAGCCCAACCACAACAGGAGGGTTCATGTAGCCCATACAGGAAACACTCCTGGAATGCTTTATTCTGGTGACTGGGAGGATTGGGCTTCTGGGCCCCACCAGACTCCTATGTAAGGCCACCACCTTCGAGACCAAGAAACATAGCCAACCTACCTAGTACATAGGTATCAACAGTACAAGTCAGACAAAAAAAAGAGACAGAAGAATATGTTCCAAATGAAAAAAAAAGAAGACCTAAAAAAAAGAAGACCAAAAAAAAAGAAGACCATGGAAAACAAAACAAAACAAAAAAAACCCCACAAACAACAACAACGACAAAAACCTAAATGAAACAAGTTCAAAGTAATGGTCATAAAAATGTTCACTAAACTTGGGAGAAGAATAGATGAATTCAGTGAGATATTCAAGAAGGAGATAGAAAATATAAAAAAGAACCAATCAGAGCTGAAGAATACAATAACTGAAATGAAAAATATACTAGAATCCACAGCAGATTAGAAGGATGCAGAAGAACAGATCAGTGATCTAAAAGTCTATGTAATGTAGACCAATGGAATAGAATAGAAACCCCAGAACTAGACCCACAAACGTATGGCCAACTCATCTTTGACAAAGCAGGAAAGAACATCCAATGGAAAAAAGACAGTCTCTTTAACAAATGGTGCTGGGAGAACTGGACAGCAACATGCAGAAGGTTGAAACTAGACCACTTTCTCACACCATTCACAAAAATAAACTGAAAATGGATAAAGGACCTGAATGTGAGACAGGAAACCATCAAAACCCTAGAGGAGAAAGCAGGATAAGACCTCTCTGACCTCAGCCATAGCAATCTCTTACTCGACACATCCCCAAAGGCAAGGGAATTAAAAACAAAAATGAATTACTGGGACCTTATGAAGATAAAAAGCTTCTGCACAGCAAAGGAAACAACCAACAAAATTAAAAGGCAACCAATGGAATGGGAAAAGATATTTGCAAATGACATATCGGACAAAGGGCTAGTATCCAAAATCTATAAAGAGCTCACCAAACTCCACACCCGAAAAACAAATAACCCAGTGAAGAAATGGGCAGAAAACATGAATAGACACTTCTCTAAAGAAGACATCCGGATGGCCAACAGGCACGTGAAAAGATGCTCAACGTCGCTCCTTATCAGGGAAATACAAATCAAAACCACACTCAGATATCACCTCACGCCAGTCAGAGTGGCCAAAATGAACAAATCAGGAGACTATAGATGCTGGAGAGGATGTGGAGAAACGGGAACCCTCTTGCACTGTTGGTGGGAATGCAAACTGGTGCAGCCGCTCTGGAAAGCAGTGTGGAGGTTCCTCAGAAAATTAAAAATAGACCTACCCTATGACCCAGCAATAGCACTGCTAGGAATTTACCCAAGGGATACAGGAGTACTGATGCATAGGGGCACTTGTACCCCAATGTTTATAGCAGCACTCTCAACAATAGCCAAATTATGGAAAGAGCCTAAATGTCCATCAACTGATGAATGGATAAAGAAATTGTGGTTTATATACACAATGGAGTACTACGTGGCAATGAGAAAGAATGAAATATGGCCCTTTGTAGCAATGTGGATGGAACTGGAGAGTGTGATGCTAAGTGAAATAAGCCATACAGAGAAAGACAGATACCATATGTTTTCACTCTTATATGGATCCTGAGAAACTTAACAGAAACCCATGGGGGAGGGAAAGGAAAAAAAAAAAAAAAAAGAGGTTAGAGTGGGAGAGAGCCAAAGCATAAGAGACTCTTAAAAACTGAGAACAAACTGAGGGTTGATGGGGGGTAGGAGGGAGGGGAGGGTGGGTGATGGGTATTAAGGAGGGCACCTTTTGGGATGAGCACTGGGTGTTGTATGGAAACCAATTTGACAATCAACTTCAGATATTGGAAAATAAATAAATAAATTAATTAATTAATTAAATTAAATAAAAAAGAAAAGAAAAAATAAATAAATAAAAGTCTGTGTAATGGAAATCATCCAAGCTGAACAGCACAAAGAGAAAAGAATTTTTATTATGTTTTAACATTTTAATTTATTTTTGAGAGACAGAGCACAAGTGGGGGAGGGACAGAGAGACACAGAATCCGAAGCAGGCTCCAGGCTCTGAGCTGTCAGCACCAAGCCCTCCAAGGGGCTCGAATTCACAAATCACAAGATCATGACCTGAGCCGAAGTTGGAAGCTTAACCAACTGAGCCACCCAGGTGCCCTTAGAGAAAAGAATTTTTTAAAAAATGAGGATAGGTTAAGGGACCTCTGGTACAACATCAAGTGTATTACCATTCTCATTTTAGGAAGCACAGAGAGCCCTACACAATCATGAACCCAAAAAGACCCACACCAAGACACCTAATAATTAAAATATCAAAAATTATAATGAGAGAATCTTAAAAGCAGCAAGAAAATGTAAATAGTTACATACGAAGAAGCATCCATAAGGCTATCTGCTGATTTTCAGCAGAAATTTTGCAGGCCAGAGGGAGTGTCATGATATATTCAAAGTGCTACAAACCCACAACCAAAAATACCCTACCCAGCAAATTTTTCATTCAGAATTGAAGGAGAGACAAAGTGTGTCCCAGACAAATAAAAGTTAAAGAAGTTTAATACCACTAAACCGGCCTTATAAAGAATGCTAAAGGGACTTCTTTAAGCAGAAAAGGAAAGGAAGTAAGAAAATTATGAAAGAAAAAACCCACTGGTAAAAGCAAACATATAGTAAAGGCAGTAGATTAACCACTTATAAAGCTAATATGAGGGTTAAAAAACAAAAGCAGTAAAACCAACTCTATCTACAATAATTAGTCAAGGGATACACAAAATGAAAAGATATAAAATATGATATGTATATGTAAAATTATAGTGCTTTTAGAATGTGTTTGAACTTACATGACCATCAACTTAAAATAGACTGCTATATAATAGGACATTACATATAAACCTCATGGTAACCACAAAACAAAAACCTATAATAGATCCACAAAAAGTAAAGAGAAAGGAATCCAAGCATACACATACAAAATACACATACACACATACAAAATACAAAAATAAACACAACATACAAAAATAAAGCCAAATGGATTAAAGACCTAAAGACCTTTATACCTAAAGGTATAAACTTAGACCTTATATAAAGATACAAGACCTGAAACCATGGAACTCCTAAAAGAAAACATAGGCAGTAAACATTCTTGAACGTTGGTCTTACCATTGTTTTTTTGGATCTGTCTTCTCATGCAAAGGCAACAAAAGCAAAAATAAACTGCTGGGACTACATCAAACTAAAAAGTTTTGCAAGTGAAGAAAACCATCCACAAAATGAAAAGACTACCTACTAAACAGGAAAAAATATTTGCAAATGACACATCTAATAAAGGGTTAATATCCAAAATATATTAGGAACTCATACAACTCAACGTCCCCCAAAAAACCAATCTGATTAAAAAAAATGTAGAGGATCTGAACAGACATTTTTCCAGAAAAGAAATACGGATGGCAAACAGACACACTGAAAAGATGCTCAACATCACTAATCATCAGGGAAATGTAAATTATAACCACAATAAGATATTACCTCATACCAACCAGAATGGCTAGTGTCAAAAAGAGAAGAAATAACAAGTGTTGGTGAGTAAGTGGAGAAAATGGAACCCTCATGCACTGTTGGTGGGAATGTAAATTGGTACAGCCATTATGAAAACAGTATGGAGGTTATTCAAAAAATTAAAAATAGAAATACCATATGATCCATCAATTCTACTTCTGGATACTTCCCAGGTGAAAATGGAAACACTAATTTGAAAAAATATATGCACTCAATGTTTACTACAGCATTATTTACAATAGCTAAGATATGGAAGCTACCTAAGTCTCCATCAATAGAAAATGGATAAAGACCAGGTGGTACATATATACAATGGATATTACTCAGCCATATAAAAGAATGAGGTCTTATCATTTATGACAACGTGGGTGGAGCCAGAGGGTATTATACTAAGTGAAATAAGTCAGACAGAGAAAGACAAATATCATATGATTTCATTTACACTTGGAACCTAAAACAAAACAAAACAAAAACAAACTCATAAATACAGAGAACAAACTGGTGTTTGCCAAGGGGATGGTGAAATGGGTGAAATAGATGAAAGGCATTCAGAGGTACAACTTTGCAGTTATAAAGGAGATAAGTCAGGTGTGTCAAGTACAGCACAGAGAATATAGTTAATTATGCTATAGTAATGTTTTATGATGATAGACTGTAACTACATTAATCATGATGAGCATCTCTTGATATATATGTCAGACCATTGTGTTATACACATAAAACTACTATAATATTATCTGTCAACTATACTTCAATAAATAAAAACAAACTCGGTTTCATACCATATTATGGTATGAACCAGCCCTGTGCATAATCCTGAAGCATTATCAGAAATAAACTAGAATTACTGCATGTGAATAAATAATAAGCAAATAAGTTAACTGTACTTCTACTCAAATTTTTATTACTAAGTGAATTTTTCCTTTCAATAAGGGCTAAGTGACTAACATGCATTATCTCATCAGCATATTCAAATTTCACAAAATCATCACTCACTGTGATATATAGTTTGATACTTATAAATAAAATATAAAATAAGAAGAACAGAAATAGACGAGAAGGCTTATCTTCTTTCCTGTTAGTATTTCAGTCATAGATGTGACCTCTGGATACTAAGGACATTTTTAAAAAGTCTCTGGTCTTATTTTGAATTACAAAATTAACAAATCAATTTTAAAAAATCATCAACACCAACTTCCTTAAAAATGAGATGTTTTAGGGACACCTAGGTAGCTCAGTCGGTTAAGCATCCGACTTTGGCTCAGGTCATGATCTCAGTGTCTGTGGGTTTAAGCACCACATCAGGCTCTGTGCTGACAGTTTGGAGCCTGGTGCCTACTTTAGATTCTGTGTTTCCCTCTTTCTCTGCCCCTCCCCTGCTTGTGCTCTGTGTCTCTCTCTCTTAAACATACATTAAAAAAAAATTTTTTTTTTAATGAGATGTTCTTATTTTATAACCTACGGTTCCAGGGGCACCTGGGTGGCTCAGTCGGTTGGGCAGCTGACTACAGCTCAGGTCATGATCTTGCCAGCTGTGAGCTCGAGCCCTGCGAAGGGCTCTGTGCTGAGAGCTCAGAGCCTGGAGCCTGCTTCTAATTCTGTGTCTCCCTCTCTCTGTCTCTGTCTCTCTCTCAAAAATAATAAACATTAAAAAAAAAATTTAAACATAACCTATGGTTCCAATCATGTCCACATTCTTCAGTCCTTCCTTTCGAACAGATGACGATTTAGGGGACAAGGGAAGGGAGCATGAACGTGTCAAGTGAAATAGAACTGAACTTAATATTTGCAGAATTGGACTTCCTTGCAGATGCTCATCTGCTGTTACTCTAGGCCAAGGTTCAGCGGACTTTTGCTATAAAGGGCCCAGACAGTAAATGTTTTGGGCTTTGTGGGCCAGGCGGTCTCTGTCCTGATGGGGTTCAGGACACAATGCTCTAAAATACGGCGCCTTGGCCTATTAAATATCTTAAGCTGAAGACATAATTTAAAAAATGGCAAAAGCAGGAAGGTCCCCAGATCTCCCCCCACTTGTATTTCTTTCATGAAAGAGTCATAAAATTTATTTCCAGGAGGAAAGAAGACATTCTTATCACCAGCAGCAGGGAATGTAGGACCAAGAAGCCTGTATACATAAACCTTGTTAAACTAACTCTTACCTTCCTAGTTACTTCTTCCCCCTTTACCACCTCTAGCCAAGCATCTCTGTCTCAATTCTTCACAAATTTACTGGGTTTTTGTCTCAAAGTTGTAAAGTCTTCCTACTCTGGTCACGCCGGGTCTTCATTCTCCTGTGAAATCTTCCATGTAAAGATTCAATAAAGCCTGTATGATTTTCTCCTGTTAATCTATTAATCCTAACAAACATCAGTTTAATTTGCAGACCTAATCAGGGACCCTAAGAAGGTCAAAGAAAACTTCTTCCTTCCCTACCATCAAAATGGCTTAACCCTGCTCTTGTAGCACAGAAGCAGCCATCATCTATACATAAACAAATGGCCATGACTATTTTTCAATAAAATGTTTTTTATTGACACTAAAAATTTAATGTTATATAATTTTCACATGTCATGAAATCCTATTCTTCTCCTTTTCTTTTTTTTTTCAATCCTTTAAAAATGTAAAATCCATTCTTCACTGGCAGGCCTTATAAAAATCAGGCGGTAGGCAGATGACCATGGCCATAAGTTGGCGGCCTCTGCTCTAGGCCAGCACTTGATACTTAGAATCTGTTGCTTCTCTGGAGTCCTGGAATTGAGGGCTAGGGAATAGTGGAAGGAATCCAAGATATTTGGAAACAAAACATCATAGTGTTACTTTTCTAAAAACAAATTTAAGGGGTACCTGGGTGGCTTGGTTGGTTGAGCAACCAACTTTTTTTTTTTTTTTTTTTTTGCAAGCGTCTCTCTTTTTTTAATGTTCCTGAATTTTATTTTATTTTATTGTTTATTTAGAGATAGCTTCTTAGCCTTTTGGCTAAGATCAAGTGTATTTATTTATTCCGACTGGGGCGGGGGGTGGTGGGGGAGGGACAGAGAGAATCCCAAGCAGGCTCCTTGCTGTTAGCAAAGAGCCTGACATGGGCTCTATCTCAGGAACCATGAGATCATGACTTGAGTCGAAATCGAGAGTTGGACGCTTAACCAGCTGAGCCCCAGGTGCCCCTTAAGCATCTGACTCTTGATTTCAGTTCAGGTTATGATCCCAGGGTCATGGGATTAAGCCCAGCATTGGGCTCCTTGCTGAGTATGGCATCTGCTTGCAATTCTCTCTCTCTCTCTCTCTCTCACCTGCTCTCACTCCTGATCTCTCTCCTTCAAAAAACAAACAAATAAAATTTAAGCAGCTTCATTAATCCAAAAGGTTACTATCATAACATCTGTTTTTAAACCAAGTTTAGAAAGCATTTTAAGAAATAATGAGTTTTTAAAAGGCAGCTCTAGGGGCATCTGGGTGGCTTAGTTGGTTAAGCATGGGACCCTCGATCTCTGCTCAGGTCAAGATGTCACAGTTTTGTGAGTTCAAGCTCTGAGTCAGGCTCTGTGCTGACCTCGAGGTGCCTGCTTGGGATTCTCTCCCTCTCTCCCCGGCTTGTGCTGTCTCTGTCCCTCTCAAAGTAAATAAATAAACTTAAAATAATAATAACAATAAAATAAAAGTCAGTTCTGAATGAAAGAGCTGTTCATTCTTCCCCATTTTTCTTGCTGGACATGGGGGAATAGTCATTAAAAAATAAAAATAAAAACAAAACTTTCCCTAATTAATAGGTGAGAAATTCCATATCCTTGTTGTTTTCATTTAATTTTCTTAATTACTACTCATACGGAATTTTTTCCTACTCATAAGCCATTTATATTTCTCTTTTTGTTAATTGTTCATTGCCTTTTGCCCATTTTTCTATTAAAATATTTTTTTTCTAATTTATTGTGAGTTCTTCATGTTGCCATTAACCTTTTATCTCTATAAGTGACAAGCATTTCCCTATTCTCCCTTGCTCTTTTATTTTGTGTAGGATGGTTATGATAGTTCATCTTATTATAGTCAGAAGCAATCTTTCCTTTTACATTTTCTTTTTTAAATTTTTTTAATATTTATTTATTTTTCAGAGAGAGACAGAGAGGCAGAGTGCAAGTGGAGAGGAACAGAGAGAAAGGGAGACACAGAATCCAAAGCAGGTGCCAGGCTCTGAGCTGTCAGCACAAAGCTCGATGCGGGGCTCGAACTCACAAACCATGAGATCGTGACCTGAGCCGAAGTCAGATGTTCAAATGACTGAGTCACCCAGGCGCCCCACATTTTCTCTTTTTTATGTTTAAAATGAACTTCCCCATTTCAAGATCACATAAATATTCAATTATATTTTCTACTATTTGGGGAACTGCATTCTTTAATGTTAAGCTGTTAGGATTTGGAATTTAGCTTGGTGTATACGGTGGGGAGCTACAGTAATATTTTCCCAGAAAGCTCACCTATTTTCCTGTCAGGATTGCCCCACTTGGGAGAGGGCTCACATTCCTCTCAATTCCTAATTGTTCCCTTTGCCCCTCATCCCCTATGGTTCTTCTTTCTTTCTCAAGGCATAATTCTCTGTGTAATCCCCTCTATTGTACCACACTGTAAGCTCCTTGAAAGCTGGCACTGAGTTTTATTCATCTTTGTATCCACCAGAGCCCTCATCCAGGGCCTCACATTTGTGGAAAGAAAGAAAGAGTGATGGCAGCTCTGAGCCCTCCCCCCATGCCTCTGCTCCTTCTCCCAGAGGGAGGGCAGATCAAACCTCACAGCGAGGAAGGGACTGCCTGCCCCCATGCATCTGGGGGATTTGCGGTAGCCACGAGTCCAAGGCAGCTCTTATTTAAACACAGCTGGTATTTATAGAAAGAGGTCATGTACTCCAGGCTGAACAGATACTGAAGTGAAGAGAGATGTCAGTCAGGCTCTGGGTAGACAAAGGGTACTCTGGGCATCTACAGCCCTCATGTCTGTATCAGGAATGTCCATGCCACTCCCTGGACAAACACAGATCCCAAGGCAGGATTCCTCCCCCTGACCAATTATGATCACAAAACCAGAGATTGTGAGATACTTCTGAGTGACTCAGGAAAGGCTACATGGGGTGCACCCAATTCGGAACAACCTCATCATGACTTCTGCTACCTTAGAGCTTGTGTTTTAACTATAAGTCATACTTTTCTTATCATGTTAAATACAGTTACATATGTATGTATGCATACACACACACACACACACACACACACACACACACAGAGTTTTGGGGAAGTGTGAGTAAGCATTTAAAAATATTGGCTTATTTCTGTTGTATTCTCCAAATTCCAAGCTGTTGAGCACTTAGTAACTTGAGTGCCTATTTCCTGCCACAGTGGAGAGGGAGCAGGATAGAGGATGAACCTGGAATTCTACTGGTGTGCGTGTGTGTGTGTGTATGTGTGTGTCTGTGTGTGTGTGTGTGTGTGTGTGTGTGTGTGTGTGTGTGAGAGAGTGAGAGAGAGAGAGAGAGAGAGAGAGAGATCGAGAACCAAAATTTATTGGGGGCAGAGAGTCTCTTGCTAGCTATAGGTGGGTGGTGTTTTTTGTTGTTGTTATTGTTTTGTTTTTACTATACTTCGAAATTTATTTATTTATTTTGAAAGAGAGAGGGGGAGAAGGGGCAGAGAGAGAGGAAAGAGAGAATCACAAGCAAGCTCTGTGCTGTCAGTGCAGAGCCCAATGTGGGACTTGAACTCATGAACCGTGAAATCACGACCTGAGCTGAAATCAGGAGTTGGATGCTTAACCAACTGAGACACCGAGGCACCCCTATTTTTACTGTACTTTGAGTACAGGGGTCAGGGAGAGTAGCTCCAGGGGCGGTTGGTGATTGGAGAAGCTATGCTAATATAAGTGGATTTGGAAATAAAAACCATTAGGCCTTTTCTCTACCCTTACCTATCTCTCATGTCTTATTACTCTGATCCCCAAAAGAAATAAATAACGGACCAACTTCTAAAACCAGAATTGCAAAAAATACTAAGAATAGAGGATCTACAGGGACAGTTATATTCCCCAGAGAATAGCTCCAGGAGCTCTGTGTTAAATATGTTCTTAAGAAAATGGCAAAGACAAGGTCAAGGCCAGAAGCTTTTTCAAAAGTGACAACAGGCTCTGCTCCAAGTACCATTTCTGAATCATGAGAAGTGAAGTTGCTTAAAGTCTACAGGTTGAACTATTATTTTTAAGTATTCCCAGTATATGAAATGTTTCAGCCATAATTCCTTTTTTTATATACTTTATTTATTTATTCATTTATTTATTTATTTATTTATTTATTTTAATTTACATCTGAGTTAGCATATAGTGCAACAATGATTTCAGGAGGAGATTCTTTTAATGTCCCTTACCCATTTAGCTCATCCCCCCTCCCAAAACCCCTCCAGCAACCCTCTGTTGGTTCTCTATATTTAAGAGTCTCTTATGTTTTGTCCCCCTCCCTGTTTTTATATTTTTTCCAGCCATAATTCTTAAAACACCGATAAACTATAATCTCCTAGAATCTTGAAATTTAAAAAAAAAGCTATATACAAAAGAGTGCTAAATTCCTTTTAAAATGTAGTAAATATCCATGGGGCACCTGAGTGGCTCAGTCATTTAAGCGTCTGACTTCAGCTCAGGTCATAATCTCACGGTTTGTAAGTTGGAGTCCCGTGTCAGGCTCTGGGCTGACAGCTCAGAGCCTGGAGCCTGCTTCAGATTCTGTGTCTCCCTCTCTTTCTGCCCCTCCCCTGCGCAAACTCTGTCAATGTCTCTCTCAAAAATAAACATTAAAATAAATAAATAAATAAAATGCAGTAAACGTCCAACATCACAAGCCATAATGCAAAGTTTACCAAGTGGATACTGCCATGGGAGAAAGTCCCGGAACAGCTTGGGCCCTTCAATAATAGATGCAAAGTTAGGGAAGTGTCAACACTGACAATAAATTGCTCAGGGCAACTCAAGCCCAGCTTCTACTCCACTGCTCGCTTCTGGTACTGCCCATTCCTCACATTTCTCCCATGCTACAGAAGAACCAACACATGCTGTATCAAGTAGCTAGGTGGGCCCTGAATAGAAAATACACAGCTCAGCTTCAATGAGAATGTTTGACCCTGGAATTTTTTATTACAGATATTCACCAACCATTCTGATGAAACACGTTTTAGAAAAGGAAGAGCTTGAGCAGGATGAATATTTTGCTGGAGCAAGAGGGTCTTACTGTGTAGGCCCCACATTAGGAGTTCGTTGGGAGAAAAGCAACACCCAAGAAGTGACTCAGAGCATGTGTGGCCTGGGCGCCTGGCAGGACACAGGATCTTCAGACAGAGTAAATATCCTCTAAACATTTGAAAATGAGAATTACTCAGTCAAGGAAGGAGGAGACTGAAGGAATGCCCAAATAAAACCTCAGACCTGGGGAAGGATATTATTTATTCCCTGGTGGGGATTGGGGGGGACTGTTTGCCTCTTCACTGAAGAGTGAGACATTCAGCTTACACCCATAAGCAATAACAGAAAACTTTGGGTAAAGAAGGGATGTTAAATAATGGAACAAATTATCAAAACAATAATCTGGAATCTCAGTTTCAGAGGGTCTCTCTCATCAATAGTAAGAACAATTATAGAGGTGCCTGGCTGGGTCAGTCAGTTGAGCATGCAACTCTTGGTCTTGGGGCTGTGAGTTTGAGCCCCATTTTGGGGGTAGAGATTAAAAAAAAATCGAGGAAGGAAGGAAGAAAGGAAGGAAGGAAGGAAGGAAGGAAGGAAGGGCAAACAATTGTGGCTATAAATGACAGAAGGGTAGACCAGATGACTCCTTAGCATTCCTTCCCACCCTTCATTTTCTTATGATAGGTATTTACCCAAGGTTACAATAATATCAAAAGAAGCAAAACAATCAGGAATGCCTTGTGACCTATCAGAGCCAATAAAGGATAGAAAAAAATTCTTGCTGATGAAGAAAACAAATGTTCCCAAACAGCATTTCCTGATTACTTATCAATAATGCACACCAATGTCAATCTATCTTAAGAGACATATACATCCATTTGGATCCTTTTTTATTTGCCTCATTCTTTAAATAAATGCCAAATGTGTTCACAATAAAATCAAGAGCCAACCTCAAAGCAGGAAAAATACATATTATTCAAAGTATATATATATATATATATATATATATATATATATATAGACACATTCTCTTTCACTTTTCTCTTTACTTGCTTGCCTGCAAACCTTGGAAAATTTGCTAGTTGCAAAGTTGCTTTTTATTTTCCCCTAATTTTTCAGAGAATATTGAAGTATTTGTGTGAAAGAAACCACTTCACTTTATCCTTTCAAGATTTTAAATCAGAAAATAAGTACAGAGATGTGGGAAAGCATTTTTTGACAGCATCCTCATACCCCACACTCAAATAGACAGTGGAAGTAACAGAAACAAACATCCAGAGCAACTATGGAAAACAGATCTCACGGCACAGTCCTTATTGTGGGTCACTTCCTTTTGTGACACCCCACTCAGTCTCAGGCAGAAATAAGTGTTTTCCACTCTTGTTCCCATAATTTCACTTTGAGTGCATGTGCAGGTAGGGAGTGGGGAGGGGAGGATTGTCCCCCCCCCCCATCCAGGACCACTCTAGTAGCTTTCCCTTCACAGCCACCTCCCTCCCTCTGCTGGGTGTCAGAGACTACCCACAAGGACCCACACAGGAGGGTGTCTGGGGCTGTTCAAGAGGTAAGAGTCCCCACTGGGTAGTTTGGGTGGGGTTCAAAAAAATTAAAGCCCAATTGTAGGGCCAGGTGGGTGGTAAGAGTTTAATAAATGTTAACACCCACCCCACCCTTCCTTCTTCCAGACACATTGAACAGAAATATGCACTAAAATCCCCTTGAAAAATATTCTGTATGCCACGGCCATTCATCTTCCCGACTGCTGCCTGCCTTTTGTCTTGGTGACTGGCTTAGACCCTGCAGTATGACTCAGCGTGAAGTCTGGCTTTGTGGGCAGGCTCAGCTCTAAAAACTGCTTTAACTACCAGAGGCAGCTGATTGCAATGGGCCTCTGGGGACCCTGCTCCAAGGGTCAAAAGAAAGTGAACACTGGAGCCATATCTTCCAATTCAGTGCTACTGAAATCAAGAAAAAGCATACCTAGCCCTGGAAAGAGCTCAGGCGCCAGTCCCGAGAGGCTGCTGGGTAAGCTTGCTTAGGACTCCACCAGGCCCATCCTACTAGCTTCCGACTGGGCTGTCATGATGATGATGGTAACAACAAATCTAGTAACAAAGGCAGTACTGACTGAACGCTTTTTATTTGCTAAACCCTTGGCATAGGGTGCCTCATTTACCACCCCCCATAGCAACCCTGGAAGATGGAGAGTGAAATTCTCATTTAACAGATGAAGAAAGTCAAGGTCATAGAGCCTAAAGTCAAGCAGTGATTAAGCAGGATTTGAGCTCAGACCTGGAAGGTTAGCAGTCCAGACACCTAACCACTTCAACACCACTGGCTTTAGAAAAGCTGAGCTATCCACACCAGTATGGCTCTAAATCTAAGCACACAGGGGAAAGGATAGGAAGCAAGCCCCCCCCCCCCCAAATTGACCTGTGATATTTTTATAGAGTAGCATCTCCCCAGGCACTGTCCCTCCAGCAAACTTGGAGCCAGGCTGCCTAGGCTATGTCTGCAGCAGCCTTCAGAGGCTCTTCTGGAACCTGACCCTGCAGTTCACTGTATCCATGCTGCCGCTGGCTCCAGGCCCAGCCTTGCAGCTCGTGCTGTCTTGTGAAAACAGATTTCCAAATGGATAAACCCTGGAGGCTCAGGGATAGGCCTGCATTTCCACAACGGAGTAAATATGGGTTGAAGAAGCAAGGATAATTATAACAGATAATCCCCAACTCTCATTTAACCATGAATCAAAGTTCTCCTCTGCTAGAGAAGTCATCAGAGCTGTTCGTGACTCCGGCTTCCTTGTTTGATTTCTTCTGCCAACACGTAACTAGAGTTTGTGGAGGAATAAAATACCTAAAAGCAAAAAAGGGGAAATGGGAAGAGTCTGACACTTACAAAGATGGGGAAAGTGGTTTCTGGAAAACAAACTGTAGAATGAAAAACTGTGGCCAGAACAATGTGGGCATCCGGGTGCTCAGTGGATGGTCCCTAGATAACAGGCCTGGGCACACCAGGATTCCAGGACCCGGGGGAAACCTCAAGACTAGCATGAAGAAGAGGAAGACGGTGGCCTGACAGAAAGAGAAAGGCTCTGTCCTGTGCTGTCACTAGAAAAGTAAAAAGGTCCACCAGCAAGAGGGCTCTCTGCTTCTTTTAGGAGGAGGGGAAGCAGCTTGGGCCAACCCTGGGATGGGGAAGGTACATTCTCTTCTCTGTCAGAGGAGCACTGCTGACCTATAGAAGATGGCCCTTCAGAGCTCCAGTACCATGGTTTCTATAGTCTGGAGACACTATGGAATTGAACCCAAGCCCCATTGAAACTCACTGACCACAGAGAAGGAGCTCAGGTGAGGTTATGGTGACCTTCCCCTCTCATTAGCATCCCTGACTATGCAGACCTCCCTCGGGAAGCTTCTGTCAGTCTGCCTACAGTGGGGAGAGGAGACAGGGGGCAGTGGCAGCTGCTCTGTGTGGAGAAGTTGCTACAGTGGCCATAGGTTGGACAACATTATGGGTTTCCCCCCAGTAGATGACTTCTCACCCCAACCTGTAGAACCCAAGGGCTCCAATGTAGGTAAACTGGCTCATCAGCCTGGTTTCATCACCCATACTGCCCCCCACCCCATCGGGAGCTGTAGGAACACTTACTACCCTCATAGGAAGGGGAGGGAGGAAGACCTCCAGTCCAAAGTGGTTGGGGACCATGACTGACCAGCTGAGGATCAGACGGCCAGGAAGCCTCCTGCCTAACTCTAGTGCCAAATGTAGGAACTTCTCTGCCCCTGGAAATGGTCTTGGCCACCCCTACTTGGCACAAACCAGAAAATCAAGTCCTTCTGGCCTCTAAGGAACTAAGCCAGGTAGTGGAAGAAACACTTCTATGCTCAGGCTATTGGCTCCTGAAATGGCCTCACAAACTTGCTCAGGAAAACTCTATTTTATTTAAAATTTGATTTTATTTGTTCTTGTTGGAAGTTTTTTCTTTTAAAATTCCAAATAAAATAAATAAATAAAATAGACAGGAGTACCTGGGTAGCTCAGTAGGTTAAGGATCCGGCTCTTAATTTCAGCTCAGGTCAAAATCTCGCAGTTCGTGGAACTGAGCCCTACATTGGGCTCTGCACTGACAGCATGGAGCCTACTTGGGATTCTCTCTCTCTTTCTTTCTCTCTGACCCTCCCCCCCCCAAAAAATAAATAAACATTAAAAAAAAGAAAGATCTATGCTGGAGAGATGTGGAGAAACGGGAATCCTCTTGCACTATTGGTGGGAATGCAAACTGGTGCAGCCACTCTGGAAAACAGTGTGGAGGTTCCTCAGAAAATTAAAAATAGATCTACCCTATGACCCAGCAATAGCACTGCTAGGAATTTACCCAAGGGATACAGGAGTGCTGAGGCATAGGGGCACTTGTACCCCAATGTTGATAGCAGCACTTTCAACATTAGCCAAATTATGGAAAGAGCCTAAATATCCATCAACTGATGAATGGATAAAGAAATGGTGCTTTATATACACAATGGAATACTACGTGGCAATGAGAAAGAATGAAATATGGCCCTTTGTATCAAAATGGATGGAACTGGAGAGTGTGATGCTAAGTGAAATAAGTCATACAGAGAAAGACAGATACCACATGTTTTCCCTCTTATGTGGATCCTGAGAAACTTAACAGAGGACCATAGGGGAGGAGAAGGAAAAAAAAAAAGTTAGAGAGGGAGGGAGCCAAAGCATAAGAGACTCTTAAAAACTGAGAATAAACTGAGGGTTGATGGGGGTGGGAGGGAGGGGAAAGTGGGTGATGGGCATTGAGGAAGGTACCTGTTGGGATGAGCACTGGGTGTTGTATGGAAACCAATTTGACAATAAATTTCATATTAAAAATAAATTTAAAAAAATAAATTAAAAAAGAGAGATCTGTCCTTTAAAAAATAGAATAAAATAATAAATACATAATTTATAGAAAAATATAGCTAGACTTTTTTCCAGTCTGCAGTTTGGAATTATCTATCTTTACATTAATCTATAGTAAGTCGGGCACAGTTAGAACATTTTGTGATGTCACTTCTTTGTCTGGGACTTGGTGCATCTTTTGCGATGATGCTTTTGTTCTTCCTCCTGGCTTCTGTGAATTAGTCTGCAGCTCCACTTTGCAGTCTGAGACATGAGTCAGCACAGGGAAAAAAACTCACTTCTCTAATCAGGGGCTGGAGCTGGAAAGGGACGAGGAGGCTCCAAAGTTCAGGTCATGAATGATTAAAGTGACTCCAGAGAAGCATAAAAAGTTAGCATACTGTTAATGATGCCTTTGAAAAGTGGTCCTACTACATTCTCCTCTGAAGCTTCTCTGGTTGCAGAGGTTCAGGGGTGGTGACAGCGTGAGGAATAGTAGTCCCCATGCACTTCCCCCCTCTCTATCCCAGGGCACCTCACAGGGTGCATCATCTGACAAGCAGCTTTGAAGACAGCTTCAAAAACCGAGGTACTTATTCACTGTTACTACTGTTCACACCACACTAACACATACGTCTGAGCTTGTGAGTCTCATGAACTTGGGAAAGAGAAGGCAGGCTAGGAGGGGCTCCTGGGTAGCTCAGTTAAGTGTCTGACTCTTGATTTCAGCTCAGGTCATTATCTCATGGTTAGTGAGTTCAAGCCCTGCATTGGACTCCACATTGACGGTGTGGAGCCTGCTTGGGATTCTCTCTCTCTCCCTCTCTCTTTGCCCTTACCCCACTTGTGTGCAAGCACTTGCTCGCTCTCTCTCTCTTAAAATAAATAAATAAACTTAAAAAAAAAAAAAGAAGGCAGGCTGGGAGAAAAGACTAAAAATCCCTCCCCTCTAGTGGTGCCTAGGTGGCTCAGTCAGTTGAGCATCTGACTCAGCTCAGGTCATGATCGCACAGTTCATGAGTTGGAGCCCCACATCGGGATTGCTACTGTCAGCACAGAGCCTGCTTCCAATCCTCTGTCCCCTTCTCTCTCTGCCCTTCTCCTACTGGCTCTCTCTCTCTCTCTCTCTGTCTCTCAAAAATAAATAAACATTAAAAAAAAGCAAAAAATCAAAATCAACCCCCCTCAATCTACCATGTTATAACTTCTGTAACAAATCACCACAAACTTAAGTGGCTTAAAACAACATAAATTTATTATCCCATAGCTCTATAGGTCAGAAGTCTGACATGGATCTCAAGGTGTCAGCAGGCCTGTGTGTCTTTCTGGAAGTTCTAGAGGGCAATTTATTTACTTGTCCTTTCCAACTTCTACAGATGCCCACATTCTTTGACTTATACTCCTCTTGCTTCATCTTCAAAGCCAGCAATGACTGCCAGAGCCTTTCCCACATGGCATCCCTCTGAAAAGGACTCCTTCTACCTCCCTCCCATAGAAGAACCCCTGTGAGCACGCTTCTAGCAACAGGTTCCAGGGCTTGGGATATGGACCTCTTTTGGGGGCTGCGATTCTGCTTACCATCCTCTAGAAGGTCTTTAGAAACTTGAGAATGAAGAGAACATGTCCTTACCACAAAACTGTGGAAAAAGAAGGGAGTGTGTCTGCCCCTGTCTGAAGTTGCCGAGGCTACTGCTCAGGAAAGCACAGTGTGTTTCTAACAGCCCTTCAATATTCTATCCACTCCAGGGCAGTGAGTCTTTGTCATCAATAGAAGGAAAACATCCTGTCAAGCTCTTCCCTTTCTATATGCTGCTGCTTCTTTTACCACCTGTGGGCAGGGAAAACTGTTCAAAGTTAGAGTCACTAATATGTCACTACCAAATGACTATAAATTCCTGTAAGCTGTCGTTTACAGACCATTTTCCAATACTTGGACCATCTTGACAGCTCCCTGCCGCAGAATCCCAATCCAGTGAGGCACGACACTTTTGGAGCAAGCCAGTGTTTTATAAAGGGACAGCTAAGACCTCTGGTATGCATCTAACTTGACTACCATCATTGTCACCAGCTTCCGTTGTGAAGGACAAACGAAAAAGAGCATCATATAACAAGCAGACAGAACCATCCTCAAATTCCAAAGCCAGTCTCATGTGTTGTCTCAGATCAGTCGGGGAGGAGGCTGGCAGCTGGGAGGACCCTGGCTGTGCCAGAAGGCACGGGAGAAGTATGAAACAGATAATGAGAGAAACATGCCAACAATACCAAAGCCTACACATAAAACATGACAAAAATATGTAACAGTAGGGGCACGTGGGTAGCTCAGTTGGTTAAGCATCCAACTTTGGCCTCAGGTCATGATCTCACAGTTAGTGGGTTCAAGCCCCACATTGGACTCTGTGCTGACAGCTCAGAGGCTGGAGCCTGCTTCCAATTCTGTGTCTCCCTCTCTCTCTGCCCCTCCCCTGCTCACACACTATCTCTCTCTCAAAAAAACAAAAAAAACCAAAAAAACAAAAAAACGAATAAACATTAAAAAATATTAATAAAGCATAATGTTAAAAAAAATACGTAACAGTTATTGAGTCACACACAGGGTGGTTTAGAACAAAGACTCTGGCATTAGACTACTTCCACCACAGATTAGCCATGGAATCCTGGACAGGTTTGTTAACCTCTCTGCACCTCTGTTCCTTCATCTGAAATTAAGGTAACAGCAGAACCAATCATATAGGATTACAGAACCTGGCACATTGAAAGTATTCACTGTTAGCTGGAATTATTATTAGCCAGACGCTATGTTAAGCATTTTTCAAGCAATTCTTATTTAATCATCAAGATAGCACCATGAGGTATGTACTATTCTCATCATCTCCGCTTTTAAGATGGAAATGAGCTTCAGATCACATAGTTGGGCAGTGGCAGAGCCAGGTCCAGAAGCCAGGTTGGTCTGACTCAAAAGGCCACGCTCTTAACCTCTGTGGGAGACAAGAGTCCAGGGGGAAAATGCTGACAGTAACTGGGTCTTGGATGGTGTGTTTCTTCTATACTTTCTATCATGTGCCTTATGCACAGTTGCTGTTTGTGTGATGGGTTAGAAAACCTGAGTGAAACTACCATGAAGACAAACACGCGTTAGCCTTGAAATAGCCCTGAGTCATCCTGCACCTGATCCAATGCCACACACTGGCTGAATGTTGGGGCTTTTGAGGCCCTTGGGAGCTCACAGTCTGAGCATTTCCTTTAGTGAGGTGTCACCTCCCAACCCTCTCTTCAGCCCCATCCTCACCAGAGAGAAGACGCAGTTGGAGCCCTACAGCACTAATTCCCAGTCCTCATTCAGCAACATCCTGGGGAACCAATGGTTGGCTCAAGGAGCACCATGAAATTCCTATTAACCAAATTAATTTAAGTTTGCTGTGGTTTTTAAAGGAAAATCTGTGTTTCTCTGAGGTGTTGCTATGGATCCAAACAATGAGAGGGCATTGCAGCTGTATGAAGGGCAAGAATTGTATTGAAAACTTAAAGAAATCTTGCAGACAAAATGTTAAGCAAAAGAAACCAGACACCAAGGAATATGTACTTTGTGATTCCATTTAGATAAAGGTCAAAAACAGGCAAGACTACCTTGTGCTATTTAGGGATGTATTTTTAGATTGTAAAAATATAAAGGAAAGAATGGCAGGGATTACCACAGAAGTCAAGAGAGTGGTTACCTTTGGGACAGCAACGAGGGTTGGAATTCCTTTGGGAAAAGGGCTCCTAGGGTTCTGGCAAGGTTCTATTTCTTGACCTGCGTAGAAATAACATAGGTTTATTTTTTGTTATAATTCATTTAGATTTATGGGGTCCCCTTCACAGAATTCATCTATGCACTTTACTGTGCATTGTATTTCACAATAACAAATGTTGCATTTGGTTTTGTTTCATTAGTAAAATGTGCAGCAACCCCACCTGAGAAGACATTTTAAAAGCTATAGGAACTGGGGCACCTGGTGGCTCATTCTCTTAAGAGCCAGACTTTGGCTTATGTCATGATCTCACAGTTCACAAGTTCTAGCCCCATGTCAGGCTCTGTGCTGACATCTCAAAGCCTGGACCCTGCTTCAGATTCTCTGTCTCCCTCTCTCTCTGCCCCTCTCCAACTCGTGCTCTGTCTCTCTCACTCTCTTTCTCTCTCAAAAATGAATAAAAAACACTAAAAAAAAATTTTTTTTAAGCTACAGGAAATAAGTCTTAGTTGGATGGAAAAGACCTTGAGATATCATGAAGTTCGGTGATTTTTAGCTTTTGCATGCATAATGATCACCTAGAGAACATGGCAAAAGACAGATTTCCTGGACCGCACCCTCCAGAGATTGGGATTCAGTAGGTACAGAGTCTGGGGCCCAAGATCCTGAATTCCTAACAAGCTCTCAGACAATGTTGATGCTACCACAGTTTGAGTACCACCTGTCTGCTCCTAAAGTTTTGCCCTGTCCTTTAAAAGACACACAAGGAGACAGTCCACATGAAAGAGGATGTAAGATATGGTCCTCTGCCTGTTTGTCAATGTAGACATATCTAGCTTCTAGTCTTGATAGATCACTGAATCTAATTAAGTATTTTTATGTGAAATAATCCTCCCTGCTTCCCAAATACACACACACTCATATCCTCAACATAATCAATTATGTGTCAGTTTGAACTTCTACAAAACCAGGAGTGAGTGTAGTGGTTTCTGAAGTCATGCAACCAGTCATGGACACAGAGGGAAAAGGATAAAAAGCTTCTAGCTCATGGGATCCTTAAAAGAAACTGCTCTCTAATGCAAATGAAGGCACAACCATTTTGCTGTTCCCTGTTTTACTGACTGCCATCAGCCTTCAGCCATCAACTATGGATCGCTGCCAGTTTATGAGGAAGAAAACAGCCTGACTTCTCGTCTAAATTCTGCATTATATTTCCTTTGCTGCACAAAATGCAAAACAGAAGCTAAAATTAGAAGCTGAGGTGCTAGTGAGGCTGGTTTGTGTAGAGAGAAGGCAGAGAGGAGATGTCACAGGGAAGGACTCAGAGAAAAGCTGCCTGGGGCCCCTTCCGGAGCTGTCACAGACAGTGGCAGGGAAAAGAAACACAAAAGAAGGGGGCGGAAGGCTGGAGACTGACAGACAGCCCAATTACCATACCTGCAGAGAATACTTGTGGGCTTTTGGGTTCCCTAAAAGGGCTCTGACCTACTTTCTGAAATGTTTTTTCCTTATTTATCAAAATACGTTCTTAGTGAATTACAGGCAAGTTTTCTGCAGTTTTCCAATAAAAAGTTTTAGTTTCAACATTGGAGATTGCCGTCTGTGTCTCTGCAGAGTAGTAATATATCCAGCAGTATCAGACTGATGGCGGACATGACGAATTTCTTAAAGTGGCAGGGAAGCTGCACTTTTAAACGAATCCATCTGAAAAGCTTTAAGCAAAGCCTTGAGTCTATTTAAGAACAGAGAGCTCGTGTGATAGCTGGCTGGCTCCTCGCTCAGCTAAGGAACACAGACTTTCTGGATGTGAGTATAAAAGCCTTAAAGCAGAAGTAATACAATAATGCCTTGGATTTATGGGACACTTTTCTTCAAGAAACCTCAGGGATTCCTGCTTACAGGGTAATACCATATTCTCTGGGCAGAGTGAGCCGCCCAAGTCAAAACCTCACAGAGCTGTTAGTGAAAATTGTGCAAGTATTGCAGGGAGCAGAAACACAGAACCAAAAACAAACAAACAAAAAAACTCGAGACCGAGGTCAATGCTTGGGTGTGGGGGGGAGACAGGGGGGCCGCGGGGGGAATCTCCCAGGACAGCCTAGCTCCTAGGCTGGTGGAGTGCCTAAGCCCAGGGGCCTGTGGTTCCGGAAGCCCGCCTCCTCCCCCCTCACCTCACAGGGCTGCTGAGAAAATGAGACGGACCGCGTGGGCACCCCCTAATTATGCAGGGGCGTGGGGATCAGGCACTGGCTGAACCCGCCGGCGGGGCGGATGGGGGTGGGACTGTGGGAGCGGGGCCTGCGGCTTCTCGGGGGCCGCAGGGGTGCAGCCCTCTCCGGCCTCCCTCCCACGGCCCCCCCTCCCACAGGCCCTGCGGAGGGGCGGAGCCGCACAGCCCCGCCCCGAGGGGCAGAGGCGCTAGCAGGAGCAAGCCGCCCGGTCTCCGAAGGAGGGCAATTCTCCCTGGCGCCGTGACTTCAGCTCCCTGAGGTGGCACCTGCCAGCCGGCCCCATCCCCGGCCCGCGGCGCTCACACGCGGGGACAGACCGCAGGGCCGGGCCTGCCCCTCCGGCCGCCGCTGCACCGCAGCTCCGCCTGCCCCGTCCAGGGCTCCGCTGCCAGAACGCGAGCAGCAGGGGAAATTCGAAAACTGGGACCTGGAACAGAATAACTCCAGGAGGTGGTTAAATAAACGTCCAAATGAGTTTGCTGTTCCTATGCTCTCCGACTCCTGTTCTAAAACAAGTGAAAAATGTCTATCCGAGTGAGGCCCTGGAGCTCTGGCTAAGAATATAGTGTTATTATTAGAGCAATTGGGAGGGAGTCATGCCACCTCCGGGCAGGGCTCTCTGGGCCGTGTGGGAGGCGACTGTCAACAGCTGCTGGGAGGAAAGCTTGTTTATTGTCAGCAGCCTGGCGCAGAGATTAAGACAAACTTGGTCTCCAGATCACACCCACGTAGCTGCAGGCGATGACTGCTGCAGACACTGCCTCCAGCCGCAGGGGTCCCCAGGGTCTCCGCTCAAGGATGATTCAACCAACAAGGAAACCCAGGAGGCCCCCAGGATAGCTGGGAAAATTCCAACGAACCCAAGACTCCCGGTAGAAAAATGCAGTACACAACAATGCCTTCCTTGCCCAACAGACTAAACCCAAGAACCAGACGGGTTACGAATCCCACACAATAGCTCTATGCCTTAAGAGTTTCTTTATTCAGTCACCAAATGCAGACCGTGCACCTACTCCAGCAGATGCATGGAACAAGGAATAGAGCAGTGAAGGAGACAATCTTAATCCCTACTGTCATGGAGTTGACAGTCAAGAAGAAATCACCTGCAATTAAGCTGGTTATTATGCGATGAGTGTTGTAATATAGTTCAAGGAACCAAGAGCATAATGGTAGGGAATATCTAAACTGAGCACAGGAATTGCCTTGATAAGGAAACTGTCACTTAGAGAGACAGTGAAGTTCAAACTATTGGGGTCTCAGGGGTTGTTAGCCTAAGCCATCCCTACTTTTTCTTCAGCTAATTAAACTTGCAGCTAATATCTACCCATCTGGTGTGTGTTCTATTTCATTACCAGTCTCTTGAACATAAAGCTCTGGGAATAAATAATTATAATCATAGAGCGTCAAAGAGCCCAGAATTCTCTGGGAAGCACGACAGATCCCTTTATCCACTGAGGTCATTATAATCAGCATGCTATTATCATCTGCCATTATTCTTACTCTTCCCCCTGACAGTAATAATCTCCAGAAGCCTCTCCCCCAAGAAGGCTCAGCCCTTTATGGCATCGTATAAGCAGCCTCATATCAACTAAGAACAGAGGATGAGTTAGACATCTTCAACCCCAAAGATAGAAAAAGTGAGGTGATGAGAAGTTTCATGGACTTCCCCCAGCACAGCAACCAGGGTGAACCTTATAAAACATTAAGTCAGATAATGTCCTCTTCTGTTTAAAACCCTGCACTCACATTAAGAGCCAGATTTCTAACAACATCTCCCAAGGTCTTCCATGAGCCAGCTACTCCTTACTTGTCTGACTTTGTCTCCTGGCTTATTCTGCTTCCCATGTGGATCTCCTTGCTGGTTTTCTTCAACATGCCAAACACACTCCCTCCTCAGGGCCTTTGTACTGATCATTCTCTTTTCCTGGAACTTTCTTCCCACATCCTTACTCTCTCACTTCCTTTAAGTCTCTCCTCAAATGTCACATTGCCAGTTTGTAAGTAACACCTTCCCTGGCCACCCTGCTTATGAGAACAATAGTCCCTCCGCAATCTTTGTCCTCCTTATCTGCTTTTTCTCCATAGATGGTATCACTATCTGATACACAGTGTACTTTCTTTGTTTACTGTCTGTTTCCTCTGCTAGAATGTTTGCTTCTTGAGGACAAAGGTTTTTTTCCTGTTTTGTTTTGTTTCTCTGTTTTCCAATGCCTAGAACAGTGCCTGGAACATAGTACAACCTCAGTAAATACTCAGTGAATAAATGATTGGATGATAAATTAGCTGGGAAAGGAAGAACATCAAAAAATGGTGTTGGGATTTTTGGTGTTTCCAGATAGAAAATAAAATTCAATGCACACACAACACACACAAAAGCAAATTCTAGATTTTAAAACTTTTAAATAATAACAGGAGTCTATATGATTTCAAGATAGAGAAAAATTTCTTAGATAAGAAGTAAAAAGCACAAACCATATGGAAAAAGATTGATGCATCTGACTACAACAAAAATTAAAATGTCTATACATTAAGTGATATCATAAACAGTAGAAAAAGAAAGACAACAAAGTAAGAAGGGAGGTTTGTAACATATAAAACTCACAAAAGGTTAGAATTCAGAATATATAAAGAATTCCTACAATAATAAAAATAGATAAATAATCCAGTAGAAAGAGAGTTAAATGAAACAGAAAGGCAACTCACAAAAGAAGAAACTTGAATGGCTAATAAGTTTAGGAAAAGCTGCCCATCTTCACTAGAAAAGAAGAGAGACACGAATAAAAGCAGTAAGACACTCACCTCCATTAGATTTGCAACAATTGAAAATCGGATAAAAATCAAATGTAGATGAAATTTTTAGGGAAAAAAATAAGACCTCTCATTTACCACTGGTTGGGGTCTGATGTGCACAGCAACTGTGGAGGAGAGTCACAAAGGCACCCACCATTCTGCTCAGCAATGCCACGTGTTCTGTAGAAACTGTTGCATGCACACACACACAGGACATATGTGAACATGTTCATGGCAGTTCTGTTTCTAAGAGTGGAACACTGGAAGCAATCTCAATGGCCATCAGTGGGGAATGGATTGTTATATAGACACAAAGGAATGCTATGTAACACCTCTCAGCAAACTTGTTCTGGGCCAGATAGTAAATGTTTAGGTTTGTAGATCACCTAAGTCTGTACTGCAGGTTCTGTTCTCCTTCTCCTTCTCCTTCTCCTTCTCCTTCTTTTAAACAACCTTTACAAATGTAAAACCATTCTTAGCCAGATTTGCTCACAGGCTAGATATGCTCGCAGCCACAGTTTGCTAAATGCTACAACGGCAATTAAAATTAGTAGATTAGGTCTACATGCATCAACTTGAGTAAGTCTTAAAGATAAAAATGAATGACAAAAACAAATTCCAGAAACAATATATACTTTTAGGTAAATCTTTAATACCTCACAAAATATAAATACATGTATGTAATAAATCTATAAAAATGTGTATAGAAATGATATACATATAAATTTACAATAGTTGTTTCCAGGGAAGGAAGAAGGCAAACAGCATTTGAGGGGAGTACCAAGGGAACTTGAACTTTATCAGCAATATTTCTTTTATATAAAATAATCTTAGGCGAATATGACAAAATATAAATTTTTATCCAGAGTACTGGGTACATAAATGCTTATCATGTCATTCCCTGTACTTTCCTATAGTTAACACTTTTTCCTGAAATACATACAGAAAAACAAACAAAAAGATTGCTAGAGTATTTGTAAAAATTTTAACAGTGTTTTCTGCTAGGTGATATTTCTTGGTTTTATTTCTCCATATTTTCTAAATCAGCATCTGTTTAAAAATTGGAACTGATTTTGTAATGAGAAGATAGTCATAAAAACTTTTCAGTCACCGGCTTAACTGCAGAACCCGTCCTCTTTTTAGGATCCTGAATGAAGAGGAAAATCCCATTTTGAGCTGCAGGGTGTGCGTTACCCTAAGAAAGCACTTGCGGTAGAGCCAAAACCAGATCAGTCATCTTGCCTGGACATAAGTCCAGATCTGCTTCTCTGCCTCCTGTTGCTCCATCCAGGGAACATTCTTCTTGGTGGGGAAAAGCCTAGGCCATTGCCCAGGGCTCTCTAGCACCAAGAGGGGATGAAGGCTATGATGATGGTAAACTGCCGGTGGCCACCCGAGGTGCTCAGCTGACCTCTCACTGGCCTAGGTCACCAGACTTGGGGCAGAAGTGGGGAAAGTAACAGGAGGTACTTAGCAATGGCTTCCTCTTGACCCTGGGAGAAATAAGTCTTGCAGCTATTTATCAGTATGGGACACCTACTTTACAACTTGGGTTTCCCTTTTTATTTAATTTTTTTAGATGGTTATTTATTTTTGAGAGAAAGAGAGAGAGAGAGAGTGTGTGAGTAGAGGAGGGACAGGGAGAGAGAGGGAGACACAGAATCTGAAGCAGGCTCCAGGTTCCCAGCTGTCAGCACAGAGCCCCACTCAGGGCTCCAACTCACAAACTGTGAGATCATGAACTGAGTGGAAGTTGGAAGCTCAATAGACTGAGCCACCCAGGCACCCCTTGGGTTTCCCTTTTTAGAACACAGTCCTGATTATCAGGAGTCCCCTGAGGTAGAGTGCTTTCTGGCTTGCCACCCAAGGATGCCACTGCTTCCCTACCAAGGTTTGCACACAAGCCCTGAATCAGGGCTCACCCTGTGCAGTCCCACAGAGTCCAGCTCTCCTATTTGGTTTAATACTCTGTGGCCGCTATCCTGAAATTCCAAATGACTTTATTTTTTCAGTTTGTGTTTTGTGAGCCAAGGCTGATGAGACAACTAAGCATGTGTGAGCAGAGGAGGTAGGCTGACAGCGCGCGCGCGCGCGCGCACACACACACACACACACACACACACACACACACACACACCTTTGGGCCCGTGGGCAGCAGGGAGTGTGCTGAAGACACAGCCAGGCCCAGATCTGAAATCACATTAGTGATGTGGCTGTGCTTGCAGCAGAAGCACTGATGGCAGCAGCGGCCACAGCCCCCAAAGAGGAAGGGGCCCGTCATGGAAGCGGAGCAGGGGCAGCAGTGGGAGGCCAGTGTGCCCATCAAGTCCCTGCAACATCTGCACAAACCAGAACTCTCCAGTGTGAGACTGGAGCTGCCTGAGCACTGGAACGGCCAGTCCTCAGGCAGCAGACGGTCAGTAAAGTACCACAAAATGAAAGTGCACATGTGGACACTGCAATAAAAACTGTCACAGAGTTATTCAAATTCTTAAAAGAGTATAGAATCTCTGGTTTTGAACACCGTTAGAGTACCATAAAGCAAATACCCGCAGGCTGAGAAACAGAAAGTAAACTTTCTCTTTCAACAGAAAGGAAATTATCTTCATATGATGTTTGAGACAAGTCAGTTATTAACAAGACAATTTAAAATTAATTTTTCTTATAATGGAAAATAAAGCAACAGAATGCATAAAGAAGCGCGTTTAATTATACACTAATTATGAAGCTGCTTTCAGTTTCTTGTACGACCTCTACAAGTTACAGGAAATACCAGAGGAAACATTAAAATGGCATTGCATAACTTTATATTTAAAATTAAATTCAGGGGCACATGGGTGGCTCCCTGGTTGAGCATCTGACTTCTGCTCAGGTCATGATCTCATGGCTGTGAGTTGGAGCCCAGTGTCGGGCTCTGTGCTGACAGCTCAGAGCCTGGAGCCTGCTTCAGATTCTGTTTCCTTCTCTGCCCCTCCCCCACTCATGCACGCACGCGCACTCCCTCGGTCTCCCTCTCTCTCTCTGAAAAATAAACTTTACAAAAAATTTTAAAAAATAAAATTAAATAAAATCAAATTCAGACTTACATGAAGCTCATCAGCTCTAGATGTACTAAAATTTCTATTGTGAAATGATTTACCAGAAATTTACCCCAATGTTGTCCCAGCCTCTAAAACATACCTAACATTTGCAGCAACCTTTGTACCTACAGAAAGATCCTTCTCAAAATTAACAATTATCAAACATTTATTTGAAATGTTGCATTTGCCAAGAATAACTAATGTCACTTTCAATTATATCAATTGAAAACGAAGTTGCTGGAAGTGTAACTCTTGATGACCTAATAAATGAATTTGCAAAAAAGTAAACCAGAAAAATCTTATATTGGAGATACCATGTTAATAAAATACAGTCATCGTTGTATTATATAACACTATATGATACCAAAAGCATTACTATTTTTGCATTGGTAAGTTTGTGCTGTTATTTATATAATACCATTATGCCTTATGTTTGTAAGTAACAAGAGTTTTTTTTAAAGAAAAAGTTTTCTATTTTAAAACCTTTAATGGAACTTCTTTCCTGCTTTTTGAACAAGGGCCCTGCATTTTTATTTCACATCAGGCCCTGCAAATGATGTAGCCAGCCCTCCCCTGGACTGTTTTCCAGAGGTAATTGAGCCACCATCACCCTTTGTAAGGAGGGCTGAGCATCTATCTGTTAGGCAGCTGGTCTTGGGAAGGAAAATGGCCCTTTCAGAGATGAACTGGGGACCTCATGCCCTCACTGCACTGGCCCACAGGCCAATAATGCACAGGCCAATCACAGGCCTCTTCTCTGCCAACCACAGTGGAACTGCCAGACCCCTACACGTGGACTTGGCAGCAAGTCATGGCTGAGAACATCACTCCAACCTCCCTTTTTTTGTTGGTGTCCTTTCCTTCTAAGGTGAACATCTACACTCCTTTGGGGATATGGCATGGAGAAAACTGAATTCCTGTTGAGGAACTCGGCACAGGATATATTACATTTTTGTGATTCAGATGCCAACAGCCAATTTCTCAGCCTTTCCCTCTGAATACTATTTGGTGATTCTTGGTTAGATACCCAGAAGCTTTCCCAGGCCACTTCACCAAGGCTGGTCAGAGTCTTCAATGGATAAAAGCCCTGTAGGACTGATGTCTAAATTGAAGGAAAAGAAAGTCAACCTTACAGTGGGAGCCTGGGGACAGAAACTACCCCAGCTGATGCTCCACTGTCCTTCACTGAACAAGGCTGGACATGGATTCTGCTGACAAGGTGATCTCCTTGGGACTGTTTCATTTCATTTCACACCAAACACATTTGGCAGCTTTCATAAAAACACAAATGGGATTGTCCTTGGGTCACCCGAACTCTAGACCCTTCTCCAATTTCCACTACCGTACAACTTGACAACTTAACCATTTCCTGCCCTGCCCTGTTTTCTGTTTCCACATGAGTATGTCACAAGCTCCTTGAGGACAGAGACCATATCTTCTTCTTCATGTGTCACCCAGACTCCAGGTGTAATGACAATACTGTGGTTCTTAGAACACACACAACCCACTTTCCCATTTATGAACTCGGCAGTCCTCACAGCACACTCCTCCAAGCCAGAATAGTGCCCATTTACAGAGGAGGAGATAGAGGCCTTGAGAACTTCATCAGTTTGCCCACAGTCCCACACTACAGCTGCTCAAGGCCAGGGCTAGGACTCAGTCACAGATGGGTCTGATTCTGTTCGACCACACCTTTGTGGAGCGGCATCTCTAAAAGGGCAGGCATCACCTCTTCTTGCACACCACCCAGCACAGTGTGTTACAAAGGCAGATAATTCAGGAGACCTTGTGCTAATAGATGTTTCCATGTTTAGCATCAGAACCACAACCCAGTGGTACTACACGGCAGCACATGCTGCCTGTATCGCTCCTGTTATAAAGTATCTGCATGGTTCTGGGACTGCTGAGCATGTCAAGGACTTTGGGCGTGAGGTGATAGAACTCTCCACAACTCTACTCTTCAAGGTGACCTGACACCTTCTGCACTCTTCTGAGGTAGAGAGGGCAGCAACAGTCCTTTTTAAAGGCATTCTGCCTAGACTTGCTTCATGGCGGCAGTGACTACCCACAAGCCATGGCTTCTGTTTCTTGCCCTCTTGGAATGAGGAAAATGAGGAGTTGTAGGACTCCAGATCATAGCTCCCCTACAGGGTCTTCTCTAAGCATCTGAGGCCAAGCAGATTCTGGCTCCATAGGACAGTCCCAACTCATTGCAATTTTAATAAATGGTTTTCATGTTTATAACCATGGGGTAAAGAAGGCCTGCTTAAGGTACAAAAACACAGAAGCCATGAAGAAAAAGACTCAAGCAGCATAATAATCCAAAATTTGGAATAAAATATATCACAAAGTTCAAAGAAAGAGGTATATTAAAATAGCTGCAGCAGGTATAACAAAGGATTAATAGCATGAAACTGCTTAAAAGCATAAAGCTGAACAAAACTCAAAATGGCTGCACTGGTGCTTCTGTGAGCCTCGATTTGAAAATTTTTTTCATTAATCCTTATTTTTTTTTTTTTTTTTTGAGAGAGAGAGAGAGACAGCATGCTCAGGGGAGGGGCAGAGAGCAAAGGAAGAATCCAAAGCAGGCTCCAGGCTCTGAGCTGTCAGCACAGAGCCCAACCTGGGGCTCAGGCCCACAAAACAAAAGATCATGACCTGAGCCGAAGTCAGAGGCTTAACCGACCGAGCCACCCAGGCGTGTGAGGCTCAATTTTAAACTAAGTAACCTTTATCCTCTCTTCTGCAGGCCTACCTCCCTCTTCCCTTCTTAGCTTTTTGTTTCAGGAACCCAGTATCACCCTCAAGACATGATGACCTATGATCAAGGCTGACAGCATGTACATAATCTCTGTCAAAACCAGCTACATCCTGTATTTCCCTGTAAAATCCACCAGCCCCTTCCTCTGGGGGGCTTGCAGTTTAAAGGCCTTAGCATGCTGCAGCCTCTTGTGGCCCACAAAATAATAAACCATCTTCCTTCTTTATACGCAAACTCCATCTTCGCATTATGTATTTCAGTTCTGAGGCACAGAAGTCGATTTTCAACAAGTATATCAACAATTCTTACAATAAGAAAAAGGGAAGGTGAGCAATTTAATAAAAAGGGGCAAAGAATATAAAGAGGTATTCACAGTAAAAGAAATATAAATGGCAAATAGCAAAGGAAAATATTCCAAATCTCACCGTAAACAGAAATACAATTAACATACTAAAATATAACTGTTTTTTCAGAGGACCTGGGTGGCTCAGTTAGTTGAATGACTAAATTTTTTTTTAAGTAAGATCAGAGGTTTTAATAAGCCAAATATACCTGCTTGGTCTTAGGGCAAGTCCAGGAGTCAAAGAGCCATGAGTTCCCTCACCTGTGTTCATGGATCTGCCCTAGCATTCACTCCTACACTGTGAGAGTAGCACTCCACTACTTTATATTTCCTTTTTTTTTTTTTTTTTTTTTGGTTTTAAGTATTTTATTGTTCACATTTTTGATGACTTTCTGGTTTGTTGTGTTGTTGTTTTAGTTTACATCCAAGTTAGTTAGCATGTAGTGCAATAATGATTTCAGGAGTAGATTCCAGTGATTCATCCCCTATGTATAACACCCAATGCTCATCCCAACAAGTCTTCCTTATCGCCTCTGACCCATTTAGCCCATCCCCCAACCCATAACCCCTCCAGCAACCCTCCGTTTGCTCTCTATATTTAAGTCTCTTATGTTTTGTCCCCCCTCCCTGTTTTTATATTATTTTTGCTTCCCTTCCCTTATATTCATCTATTTTGTATCTTAAATTCCACATATGAGTGAAGTCATATGATATTTGTCTTTCTCTGACTGATTTCGCTTCTCATAATACCCTCTAGTTCCATCCACGTTGTTGCAAGAGTGACTTAATCTTGATATGATCCCAGGGTCATAAGATCAAGCCCTGCATCAGGTTCCACACTGAGCATGGAGCGTGCTTGAGATTCTCTCTCTCTCTCTCTCTCTCTCTCTCTCT
>NW_026057578.1:71997408-72209470 GCF_023721935.1 Panthera uncia
ATATATATATATATATATATATGGTTGTTTTTCATCAAATTAGCAAGCATTGAAAATACTACTAATATCCCTTGTTGGATCTTTAGCTAGACTTACCAAGAAAAAAAAAAAAAGAGCAAAGACTCAAATAAAATTTTAAACAAAAGAACCCATTACAACAGATGAAAAAAGATCGTTAAGAGACTACTATGAACAATTACAAACCAACAAACTGGACAACCTAAAAGAAATTGATACATTCCTAGAAACACACAACCTACCAAAACTGAATCATAAAAATTAGAAAATATGAACAGACCTATAACAAGTAGGGAGATTAAATCAGTAATCAAAAACTCATGACAAAGAAAAGCCCAGGGCCAGATAGCTCCCCTGTTGAATTCTACTAAACACTCAAAGAAGAATTAATGCCAATCCTTCCCAAACTCTTCCAAAAAAAAACAATTTTTTTTTGACCTGAATAGACTTCCAAAGAAGACTTCCAGATGGCAAACAGACACATGAAAAGATGCTCAACATCATTCATCATCAGGGAAATGCATATCAAAACCACATTGAGATATCACCTCACACCTGCTAGAATGGCTATTATCAAAAAGACAAGTGATAAAATAAATACTGTATGGTCTCATTTATATGTGGAATCTAAAAAGCCAAACCCACAGAAATAGAGTAGACTGGTGGGTGCCAGGGCCTAGGAGATGGGAAAATGAGGAGATGTTGGTCAAAGGGTACAAACTTCCAGTTATAAGAGGAGTAAGTCCTGGGGATCTAATGTTCAGCATGGCAACTACAGTTAACAATACTGTACTATGTATTTGAAAGCCGCTGACAAGAGTAGATCTTAAATGTTCTCACCTTAACAACAACAAAATGGTAACTCTGTAGGGTGATGGATGTGGTAACTAACCTTATCGTGGTAATCATTTCACTGTAGATAGGTGTATCACATCATTACACTGTACACCTTAACTTAAAAAATGTTATATGTCAATTATGTCTCAATAAAGCTGGAAGAAAAGAGAAACAAACATCCAGTGTTGAGAGTTAGGAGGGCAATTAGGTTGCATCAAATTTTAAAATGTATATGCTCTTTGACACAGCTTTCTACACACAACAGCTAACCTAGAGAAGCACCTGAACTTGTCAATGAGGAATCGTGTACACAACATTAATTACAACACTGTTTGTAAAAGCTTAACATTGGAAATAAACTCAAATGCCCTCCACTAAAAGCATGGCTTAATAAGGTTTGGGATGGTCAGAGTAGGAATCATTATGCAGCAGTTTGAAAGCAGTCATGCTGAGCACTGACATAGAAAGATTTCTAAGACTTATGAAGTAAAAATAAGTGAATTGTTCAACAATATGCATAATGTAATTTGTTTTTTAAACATGTACACTCAAAAACCACCTGTTTCTATATGTACCTGTGTATGTAAATGGATAGAAATTCATCTGAATAAATACATACTAAGCTGACAATAATTGTTTACTTTGGGTAGCAAAGTGGGCTTGGGAACACAGCAGTGGAAAGACTTTTGCAATGACTGTTCTGTTAATTGACATTATTACAAGAAGAATGCATTACATATTACATGCGCAAGTTTAAAACGAGAAGGGAACTACCATGGCCTCAAGGCTGTTCAAGGACAGATCTATAAAATCCATTATGTCTGCTTTCCTTTGAGGGGACACAGAGAGCCTGACTAGGGCATGGGGAGAGGGGACAGGGTAGAGAAAGGGAACCACCATGTGTCCAGTGTCACCCCCACCCAAATGCCAGATGCCAGCCTTGTTTCTGATACTCGCCCTAGCCAAGAACTTTCATAGAAACCCCTTCATGTGTCCTCCTTCCCTTTCCTGGTTTGATTCCACTGTGTTTACTTGTTTGAGTTAGGCCATTCTCCCTTCTGTTTTTGTGTTCCCTCAATTACAATTTCTGTAAGACTTGGAAAGTTATTTGTCAATTACATGGCATACCAGGACTCCAAATAAAGTCTAAGAATTGACAGATGCTATTCTACTTTCTGCTAATGCCTCAGGTCAAGCTTCCCTGGGAAATAGCCTCTGAGACTCTGTGATTTGCATGGAAGAAAAGAGCTAAGAGAAGCTCTTATTGGTAAGAGCTCTTGGGAACACCACCTCTGAGGGAGGTGAAGCTGAAACTGAGCAGAGGAAGAAATGGGGCTGTGGTGCAGGCACAACAGAGGCCTTGGCAGATCCCAGAAGGAGCTCTGGAGCTGAAGGGACATCTGGAGTCATCCCAAAATGAAGAATGGGCCTGGACCTTTTTACCTCCACCTAGACCAGTCATTAAGTGTGGACTTATCTGGGAAGGGAGTGTGGCTTTGGCCAAAGCCACTTGCTTCAGCTGAGGGCGACTCCCTGGAGACACTCAGCTGTGGGAGACATCTGGGGGAATGGGTACCTCAGTCCTGAAAGGGAGTCTGGGAAATTTGCTGTGTCCAGAGGAATCTGGAGCTAAGCAACCATCTCTGAGGGTGGAAGAAATGAGGCAAGGCTACACATTTTTACAGGTGGGGAAACATCTGGTATGTGTTTTGGGATGTCTTTCCTGGAAGTTGGTCAACAACAGAAGCATGGAACTGGGTGTCCAGGCTGAGGCATCGCTTATCAGGCTTACCTGTATCAACTCCTTCTGTAGGACCCACAAAACAAAGTTTGAAGGGGAAAAATATCTAAATTTGGGGAGGGGGGATGGTTTGAGCAGAAACAGGCAGCAATGCTTTGAGTTTAAATGCCCTGGTAATGGGGTGCCTGGCTAGCTCAGTCGGTGGAGCGTGGGACTGTTGATCTTGGGGTTATGAGTCTGAGCCCCACATTGGGTGTAGAGATTACTTAAAAATAAAATCTTAAAAGGAAAAAAAAAAAAGCCCTGGTAATGATCTGATCTCAGTTTCAGTATCTAGAAAGAACTTAATTCACAGTAAATCAAATCCATTGCTTGAAAAGTAAAGAGAGGAAAAGAGGAACACCACATTTTGGGTGCCGCTAACAAATCCCAGCAGTCTAGAGTTAAGTCCACAGGCTCCCTCCCATTCTTGTCCCATCTGCCTGTTAGGTTTAAGCCATTGTGCATCAAAGTCCTTCTGTAGAGAGTCAGGGGCTTCCATCAACCCAAAGAGCTGAGCACAGTAAGGACCCACAGTTACCAACACGGAAACGTTTATCTTTATGCCACTCCTATTCACAAAGGAAATAGTCGCTCTTTCCTCCCCAAACTCTGAAGAAATCTGTATAGCCTGGTTTAGGCCTTATGCTTTCATTTGGCAGTTCTAGATCACTAGATGGCGGAGTGGGGGTGGGGGGGTGGGGTGGAGAACAAAAGGCCCTGATTCCTTCAAAGATGTCAGGCTGCAAAAATGGAGGAAGAATTCAGGACATTGCACTCTGAAAATCTGACTTATCAAACTCTTGCTCTCTGGCAGGTCCAGAGCTAAGCCCCTAACATGCATGGTCTTCTTCAAACCTCATAACTCTGAGGTGCTCCCTAATATTATCTATTTTACAGGTACTAATATTTCTTATTTTACATATGAGGAAATCAAAGCTCAGAGAGGTAAAGTTGCCTGAGGTCACAGAGCTACAAGGAACACAGAAAGGTTTTGGTCCAGGTCTGGGTTGATTCCAGAGCCACCAAGAAGGGAGTGGCTTGCAAAGACTCAAGGTTAGCCAGGACAGATTAAAACAAGAGAAACAATGGAGAAGTATTAAGAAGGTGATTATTACGATTCTTCTAAATAGCAGGTTGGAACAGAAATATCCAAGAGCTATACAAAAGTCATGGGCCCCATATTCATCTTCACTGTACAAAGAAAATCAAGCATTTAATTCCCTACAGATTGTATAATGCTATTTTTAGCACGTTTAAAACACAACTATTTACTATTTATATTTATGAATACTTATTATTACATAATATTGATATATATTTTTTAATAGAAACAAATTAGTATAAACATAAAGACATGCAGGAGAGGGGCGCCTGGGTGCCTCGGTTAAGTGTCAGACTTCGGCTAAAGTCATGATCTCACGGTTCATGGGTTCGAGACCCCCATCAGGCTCTGTGCTGACAGCTCAGAGCTTGGAGCCTGTTTCAGATTCTGTGTCTCCCTCTCTCTCTGCCTCTTCCCCCCTCACACTCTGTCCCTGTCCCTCTCTCAAAAATAAATATTTAAAAAGAAAAAAAAAAGACATGCAGGAGAAACATAAACATGTGGGGTGGGGGGTGGATGAGGAACACTTTAAGAGGCTTCAATTTATATTATATTAATTCTTTTTTTTTAATTTTTTAATTTTGTTTTAATTTTATTTTTGAGAGACAGAGAGTGAGGAGGGGAGGGGCAGAGAGAAAGGGAGACACAGAATCTGAAGCAGGCTCCAGGTTCTGAGACGTCAGCACAAAGCCCATCACGGGGATTGAACCCACAAACCGTGAGATCACGACCTGAGCCAAAGTCAGATGCTTAAACCCACTGAGCCACCCGGGCTCCCCTATAATTATACGAATTCTTAAGCTGAGTGATAAGTATAACAGTATCCATTATATTATTGTCTCCACAAAAAGTAGAAAGAGTAATACCCTTTGTATTTCAAAACAGTTTACAACTTTGTCAAAAAGAAAAGCACTTAGATAAGAAAACTTATAATAGCTACACAGTAGCACATTATTTAAACTTGTCATTGGTGTTTGCTTATTTTGACTCAGTCTAATGGGGGGCATTATGTGGCTTAAAAATAGACAATATGCATTCATAAATGTGCAGGTCCCTTAATAAAGACTGATGACAGGAAAAAATGACTGGGTGTGCACAGGACAGTCCACATGCCATATCTTTCTTTAGCCTACTCTAATGACAGAAGTACTTATTACTTTTTTTTAAGTTTATTTACTTAGAGGGAGAGAGAGAGAGAGAGAGCGCACAAGCAGGGGAGGGACAGAGAGAAAGGGGAAGAGAGAGAATCCCAAGCAGAATCCACACTGTCAATGCAGAGCCCAATGTGGGGCTCAAACTCACAAATCATGAGATCACGACCTGAGCCGAGATTAAGAGTCGGACGCTTAACTGACTGAGCCACCCAGGCACCCCTGTACTTACTACTTTTATTGTGAGTCACCTTGATCTTTCATGGAAATAGGATAGAAATTAGAAATACATGTAAAGGAGCACCTGGGTGGCTCAGTCAGCGTCCAACTCCTGACTTCGGATGGGGTCATGATCTCACTGATGGTGAGTTCAAGCCCCACATCAGATTCTGTGCTGGCAGTGTGGAATCCTGCTTGGCATTCTGTCTCCCTCTATCTCTCTGCCCCTCCCCTGCTCTCTCTCTCTCTCTCTCTCTCTCTCTCTCTCTCTCTCTCAAAATAAATGAAAACAATAAACTTAAAAATACATACATAATGTATGTACAGATTGGCAAGGTTGTTCTTCAGTGGTGCAGGTTTTAACTTTGCCAGCCACTGTGCCTCCCCTCCCCCTGCACCCCTGCTTCACCACCTTTTGTTCTACTGTAACCTTCCCCTCATGGGGTGCACAGACCAGGAGGCTTGCTAAACATACAGGCTCCACCTAGTCCCACCGCTGCCCCAAGGCCTCTGATCACCCCTAAGGACACCCCTAGCTCTCCCAGGCTATAGAGGACCCAGCTTCCTTCTCCTAAGATTTGACTACAAAAGTATAAAGGGCAGTAAAGAAAGCGTACAGAAACCAGAGGTGAAGAGTACACCCCACAAGGCTTTTAAGGAGTAAAATCTCCATGAGGCCTGAATTTCTGAAGCATCCCATTCCCTTAAGAATCTGGAACATCAGGGACACCAATTCCCCCCTCCTTAGCTTCTTTTGAACTCAGGCAGGCTTCCTGTGCAGGTCCCTCCCAGGAAGGCCCTGGCTGGGAGCTGTGCAGTCACCGTGTGGCCTCTGGCTCCACATCCGCGGACTGTCCACCAGCCGGTGAGTGCTGCACCTGAGAAGGCAGGCCCGGGAGAGGAGCTCCAGGCAGCACAGCTCATGGTCCACCACCAGAATGACACTTTTCAAAGTATTTTTTAAAGTACTTTTTTAAAATTTTAGACAGAGAGAGAGAGAGCATGCATGAGGGAGGGAGAGGGGCAGACGGACAGAGAGAGAGAGAGAGAAAGACAATATTAATCAGGCTCCACACTGAGAACAGACCCTGCTACCATGACCCTGGGATCACATCGGAGTGGGAATCAAGAGCAGGACGCTCAACCCACTGAGCCACCCAGGCGCTCCTTAAAATACTTTTTAAAAGGTTCAAGTATTCTTTTACTAATTCCAACAAACCAGTGGGGAGAAGATACTTTAAGTCAATCGGGATAAAGGAATGCTTTATTATATGGTATTTTAAAAATTACTGTTCAGGGGTACCTGGGTGGCTCAGTCGGTTAAGCCTCTGACTCTTGGTTTCGGCTCAGGTCATGATCTCACAGTTTTTTGGATGGAACCTCACATCCAACTCTGCGCTGACCATGTGAAGTCTGCTTGGGATTCTCTCTCCCTCTCTGCCCCTCCCCCGCTCATGCACATGCTCACTCATGTGTGCTCTTTCTCACTTTCTCTCCAGATAAATACATAAACTTTAAAGAAGTTACTGTTGGGTGTGCTAATAGCATAACTTTATTCTGACAAAAGTCCTTATCTGTTACAGATTCCTACTCAAGTATCTATGAGTGGAATGATCCGATATCAGGAATTTGCTTTAAAAACCACCAGCACAACTAAGTGGATACAGGATGAAGCAATGTAATAATTATTGAAGTTGGGGATGGCCACATGGGGTTTCGTTATACCAGGCTTTCAACCTTTATGTATGTTTGAAACTTTAAATAAAATGTTAAAAAGAAATATACTCATCACTTTAGGGGGTTAGTTTCTCATACACATAGTACACCCACATTTTTTTTTTTTTTTAGCTTTTTCCCTTTCTCTGCCTTTACTTGTAAAAGTAATGCATTTGTGGAAAAATGTCAAACAATACAGAGAGCTGTAAATCCACCTTCCATTAATACAGGCGTAGATTGTGCCATGTGTGTTTCTCATAACCTTCTCCTTATGCAGGACCCTGCCGGGCACTGGTATGAGCTCCATTTAATGCAGTTGGAATCAATGTTCCTCACAAGACTGGAAGTGACCTTTCAGATTGTCTATTCCAATTAATTCATTTTACCGATGGGGAAACAGACCCTGAGAAGAAGGGGTAACTTGGTCAGCCTCCTTGAGCTGGTTTGTGGCAGGACCATAAAAAGCTCTCACTACCCTCAGGCAGCCTTTGATGCGTAACCATCAAGGGGACCCTGCGACCACAGGGCTAGTGAAGTCCCCGTCTGTCCTGCCACCAGCACCTCCCGTTCCTCCACCCCTTCTTAGCTCTTGTTGACAGAAGCTGAGGGAATGGGGGCGGGGTGCAGATCCCAGGCTCAGAGAAGGCTTGCAGGAAGTCCAAGGCTGCGGTGCACCAGGACTCTCCCAGGCTTCCAGAGGCAGCGCCCAGACTCACTCCATCTCTCAAAAGCTGATGTTCACCCAGCAAATGCCCTCCGTACTCTGGCAGCTCCACTTCCTACCCCAGCACCAACCCCTGCACATGAAGTAGACTTTGCTTTTTTTTTTTTTTTGGTAAACATTTATTTATTTTTGAGAGACAGAGAGAGGCAGAGTATGAGCAGGGGAGGGGCAGAGAGAGAGGGAGACACAGAATTTGAAGCAGGCTGCAGGCTCCGAGCTGTCAGCACAGAGCCGGACGCAGGGCCTGAACTCACAAACTGCAAGATCGTGACCTGAGCCAAAGTCAGACGCTCAACTGATTGAGCCACCCAGGCGCCCCTAGACTTTGCTTATTGATGCAAAAGGGAAAATAAGAAGGTGTTTTCTTAAAGCAAATAGACATGCAAAAAGAATGCTATTTCTCAACCTTAAATATAAGAGGAAAGGGAGAGTGGGACAGGAGATGGGAATTCATGCAAAGTTCTAGGTTTATGATCTGAATTCTCCAGAGCCACTCTCTGATCCACAGCCCCAGAGAGCCTAACACTTTCAAGGCCACAGAAGGGGGCTCTTAAGGCTAGCCCCAAACTATTCCACATATAAATTTGAGGAATAATTTGCCACAGTTTGTCCATTCTGAGGAGAAAACCACTCTTGATCAGGGGAGGAGGTTTCACTAGAGGGTCGAGATCTGTGCTGTCCCGCATAGTCACTACCAGTCACATGCAGCTACTGAGCACTTGAAATATGGGCTCCAAAGTGAGATATACAGTAATATAAAATGTACACTGGATTTCAAAAACAGTACAAAAATAAGAAGGCAAAAAAAATCTATTAATAATTTTTATATTGATTATATGTTAAAACTATATTATTTTGGATATATGGGATTAAAATATATCAAAATTATTCCGTTTCATTTTTACTTTATTGAAGTATAAGTGACATACAATAAACTACATACATATATATATATATATACATATATATATATATATAGTAATGTTTATTTACTTTTGACAGAGATACAGAGACAGAGTGCAAGCAGGGGAGGGACAGAGAGAAGGGAGACATAAAATCTGAAGTAGTCTCCAGGTTCTGTTCTGAACTGTCAGCACAGAGCCTGATGTGGGGTTTGAAGTCACAAACCAAGAATTCACGACCTAAACTGAAGTCAGACACTTAACCGACTGAGCTACCCGGGTGCCCCTTCATGAATTGTTTAAATGTTTATCTACTTATTTTGAGAGAGAGAGCATACACAAGCAGGAAAGGGGTAGAGAGCAGGAGAGAGAGAATCCCAAGCAGCTTCCACGCGGTCAGTACAGAGCCCAATGCAGGGCTTGATCCCATGAACCAAGAGATCATGACTTAAGCCAAAATCTAGAGTCAGATGCTTAATAGACTGAGCCAACCAGATGCCCCAAACTACACGTATTTAAAGAATACAATTTGATAAGTTCTGGCATTGTATACCATGAAACCATCATTAAAATCAGTATCATGAACATATCCATCACCCCGAAAAAGTTGTCATGCCCTTTATATTCCCTCCTTCCCATCCCCCATCCTGAGATAATCACTGGTCTGCATTCAGTTGCTATAGAACTTTGCATTGTCTAGAATTTTATGTGAGTACAATCATACAGTATGCATAATTTTCTACTCTGCACTCAGCATAATTATTTTGAGCTTCACTCATACTGTTCCATGTATCAGAACTTCATTCCTGTTTACTGCTGAGCAGTATTTCATTATATGAACATATCAGTTTGTTTATCCATTTACCTGTTGACAAACAGAGGTTGTTTCCATTTGGGGGCTATTACAGATCAAGCAGGTATGAACACTTATCTTTGTCTTTTATTTTCTTTAAGTTTATTATTTTGAGAAAGAGAGAGCATGAGCAAGCAAGTGAGAGAGTGGGAGAAAAGAAGAGAGAGAATCCCAATCAAGTTCCGTGCTGTCAACACAGAGCCTGATGCAGGGCTCACTCTCACAACCATGAGATCATGACCTGAGCCAAAATCAAGAGTCAGATGCTTTACTGACTAAGCCACCAAGGGGCACCTCTATGTCTTTTAACTTTACCTTTTTTTTTGTTTTTTAATGTGGCAACTAGTGGATGTTAAAATGTGCTCACATTGTATTTCTATTGAATAGTGCCCCTCTAGGTTCTGTGCTAGGCCCTCCACTTTCCCAGCTCAGGTTGGCTGCCTACCTAATTGAGCTTAATTCAACAAACTGGGCCAGGTGCAGAGGAACTATTGTTACAGAAGTGAAAGGTCCAAGAAGAGAGGGACACTGGGTACATATTCCAAACATGTGCCTCCCAAACTGACCTTTTCCAAGAACTGCCCCAAGGCAATGGCCATCTGGAGGGGAAGGAGGTAGATGCATAAATAGTCACCTCAAATCCAACATGAGAAGCCAGAGAGAGAGACATAAAGGCTCTGGTGTGGAAAGGAGGAAACTGATGTCTTTGTGGGGAGCTCAGGGAGGTTTCCCCAGGAGATAGTAATTGAACCAGGTATTAGAGGAAGAGAATTTACCAAGTAAAGTTGGGGGAGGGCTTTCTAAGTGCAGGAGAAACTCAGAAATCTCCCAGGGCAGGGCAGTTTCCGGGAGCTGGGATCTGTGAGCAGAGAGGATGGCATGGGATGGGAGTGGAGGAAGAGTGGGCCAAGATGAAGGGCCTGCTATGCCTTGGTGAGGGGTTGGTCCTTGTCCTCCAGGCACAGACACCAAAGCCAGGGAAAAGTGCCAGCCCAGACTGTACTTTGGAAGAACACTTGGGGGGAAGAAAACAGGAGTGATGCATCCTTGGATGATGCCACTGGGAACAGACAACAGGGACTACATTCTGGAGAGTTCCAAAGCAGATTTCACAGGAATTGGCAATGGAATGTGAGGCACTCAGAAGAGTCAACTCCGGTGTCCCTCATGGCTGGTGCTCCTGGGTGGACGTCATCCTGTCTTTCTCCATTCTGGCAACAGCCTCCCCACAGGTGTCGCTCTCGCTCTGCCCAGACCACCGAGCCCATTGTTGGCACAGAGAGACTTAAACTCTCTGTCTCCCGGCAACTCAGTTTCCCCTGTGACTTTCCACTACCTCCAGAATGAAATCTCACTTGCCTTAGACGGTCACCAAGACCTGGGAGAGCCAGGCCCACTCACTGGCCTGTGTCACATCATCCTGCCATCGCTGCAGTACTTCCCGTCTCTCCCTTCCTCCCTGTACCCCTGCCTTACCACCCCCCCCAACACACGCACAGTACAAGAGTACACTCTGTGTTCCCTCGCCTGTGTGCCTTGTCACAAGACTCAGCCTCAACTGATCACTAAAAACCCTCCTTTTCTTCCAGATATAGCTTGAGGCTCCTCCAGAAGCTCCCCCTGAGGACAGACTCAAGAGCATGTCCCCCTGTGTCCCAGGGCACTCTGTGTACTGCCCTCTGTAAATTCCTTCACTCCTACTAAACTGTCACGTCTTCAAGACAGCATCCTTGTCTTTTGTTTTTGGAACTGGAGAGCTGGAGATAGAGATTTTAGAGTCATCTGACGTAAGCAGGAGCTGCCTTAAGAAAGCTGAGATAAGAGGAGTGTGCAGAGGGATGAGGGCATGCTCTGGGCATGCACCAGGATTTCTGACCCAACACAATGTGGAAAGAGTACCAGAGGTGATCTCTCCAGACTGGACAGTTACTCTGTTCTCTACTCTGAAAAGTCCTGGGGAAGTCTCAGTTTATCAAGGGGGATAAAAAGCTGTATGAAAATAAGAAAAAAAATAGCCAAAGATTCCTGCCCTTAACATATTAATAATTAAGATGAAGACAGGGGATGCCTGAGTGGCTCAGTCAGTTAAGTGTCCAACTCTTGATCTTGGCTCAGGTCATGATCTTGAGGTTTGTGAGATCTAGCCCTGTGTCCGGCTCCTTGGTGGCAGCATGGAGCCTGCTTTGGATTCTCTCTCCATCTTTCTCTATTCCTCCCTCTCTCTCTCTCTCTCTCTCTCTCTCTCTCAAAATAAATAAACTTAAAAAAATATGAAGACAGAATAAACATACATAAAAGGACATCAAAACATTGGATGTCCAATATTGTGTCCAATATTTTTACTTTATTTTTAATTTTTTATGTGTATTTATGTTTGAGAGAGAGAGAGAGAGACAGAGTGTGAATGGGCGAAGAGCAGAGAGAGAGGGAGACAGAATCTGAAGCAGGCCCCAGGCTCTGAGCTGTCAGCACAGAGCCCAATGTGGGGCTCAAACTCACAAATGGTGAGATCATGACCTGAGCCAAAGTCAGATACTTAACCGACTGAGCCACCCAGGTGCTCCTGTCCAAAATTTTTAAAGGAGCAATAAATAAATGTGACTTACAGGGCAAATCTGCCCTGGAATTAACCAAGTATTTATTGAGATCTTACAATGTTTTCAGCATGGTCCTCGAGCTATTAAAGATATTGTAAGTGAACCTAAGTCAACTGTTCCCATCTTCAGGTGTTAACATTCATATTAGGGAGGCAAGATGCATACACATGAAGACATTTGGGAATAAATGTATTACCAGGCAGGTAGGACAAATTGATAAATGTCACAGGTATCTAGAACAGGGATTCCAAATTTAGTGTTCAGGGGTCTTGTTCAAATGCAGATTCTGGTTCAGTAGTTCTGGGGTAACGCTTAAGATTCTGTGTTTCTCACATGTTCTGAGAGAAGGCCAAGGCTATTGGTCTAAGACCCATTTTGAGTATCAAGGACCCTAGGAATGGAGGGAACCATGTAAGCTTTAGAGAAAGCTCCATAAACAAGGAAGTTGGGGGCTAATGGCAGGGACAAGGCGGACTGGACAAGGCAGGAGGGGCTTTCTGGGCTGGGTCAGCCTAACCAGTGCTTCTCCAGAGCTAAGCTTACAGGTGGGGAGAACCACAGGCATGGGAAGTTCATGTGCTGGAACCAAACGTTCTCATCAGGCAGGGGCACCAACTAAAAGGAAATAACTTATGTGTAGTCTTAAGTGCCACACTGAGGAGTTGCAGCTTACTGGAAAAGGGAATGGTGAGCTGGAGATGATTCTTGGGTTAAAATTAGCTGATACATTCAGGCTAAGTAGGAGAAGAGATATAGATCCATGCAGAAGATAAGGAGAACTGGAGTATAGCTTCTCTCACTTCTTACTTTCAGACATTCAGTTCAGCTCCTGGATGCCATGTGTCCATCCCTTACCCTCCGTCCCCTCACCTCAACCCAGGCCTTGCTCTCTGAGTCCTGGGCCCTAGCAGCCCTTCACCAGGAGAGGTACGTCTCAGATGATCCAGCTAAAGGAGAAAGAACCCTTCTTCTGCAGTTCTGTGGAGGCTTTCTTTCTCTCCATGGATGTATGAACAATTCAACAGCACATGATCAAAGTAGGGGGAGGGGGGATTCACATTAATTTCTTCGAGGCAAATGATAAGCTGGCAGGTCTGGCTCTATGGAGGAGATAAAAGCTCCAAACACAGCCAAATGACTCTTGGGATCCGAGCCTGGTACGGATGCAAATTAAAATAAAAACTATATAAACAGCAGCACAATCGTACCATTCAGGGCTCCTTCATTAGCAGCCAGAGCTCCAGTGCCACTGTCCACAAAGACAACTTCCCTTTCTTCTCCCTTCTAACTAATTTCCAAGCTGGTCAACAAAAGGAGGCTAAGGACAAAAGCAGTTCTAATTGATGAGGCTCTGGGGAGAGGGTCGCTGGGGAGATTCATTTTATGTGTGCAAATCCCAAAGCAAATGTGATGTGTCAGACTAGCTGAGGACAGGCCTCCTGCTGGGGAGTCTGGAGGTGCCAAGTTCCTCCTCTCAAAGCTCACCACAGCACGATAACAACCCAACGGTCACATCCACCAGCCCAGGCCTCCCCATGCCTCTGACAGAGCCAACTTCCCAAAGTGATGCCTTGTGTAGGGGGAACTCATTCAACGGTCAGGCCCGTGATGCAACAACTCACTACCTTAGTGGCCTCTACTCTTTACTGTGGAGGAGAGAGTTCATTCATTGTATTACTATGAAGCATCACTGTGGTGAGCAGTCATTGGTGTGAGGAGACACAGTTTTACCAAAATCCATCTCCTACTGAATGTTCAGGCTTCAGGAGGGAACCTTGTTCACAAACCACAGATTTCCCTCATTGTCTTCCCATTTGGCTAGCATCCCCACTCACCTCCTCCACTCCAGGAACCTCTTCAGATGTCTGAGCCCTCCAGCTGTCTCCTCACCCCACATGTCCTGCTCTCTAACTACGAAGGTATCTTACTGTTCCAGATTCCTTCACACTCACCCCCCATTCTGCACTCCTCTGCATGCTTGGAATTTCCTACTATTTTTCTGAAAATTGTGTTAGCCTCACGAACCTCATGTTTTTTCATTTGAAAATAGAGCAATAATCCTTGCTCTACTCATCTCATGAGCTGTTGGAAGGTTCGTATGAAATGAAGAACATGAGTGTGACTCTAAGTGGCATACATGTATTAACAGAAATGTCTTCATTGAGGCTATAGCACTGGACCATTTAGTGACTGCCAAAAACCTCTCTATTGTTAAGTGAGACAGGCGTGGGTGTTTTGTTTTGTTTTTTCCCAGCCAATAGAACAAATGAAGGTTCTTGCACATTAACACCAAAATGAACCTCCAATATTTTTAAATGATAGAAACCAAAACAGCGAAAGTGAACCATCTCCTACCTTGGCCCCTTAGTGGTTCCCCAGAGCATCTCGCCTGCACATGCCTAGGACTCACTCTTTGCTTCCCCCAGTTTATGCTTCCGGTCACATTGTTCAAGGGCAAGTGCCTGGGAGAAGGAAGGATCAAAGAGAGTAGTGAGGGTGGGAAGGCTGCTTTTCTCTAATTTTGAAGATTGCTTTACATTGTCCCTCTAGGGAAGATTCCATTATTTAGTTTCTAGTCTAACCTGCAGGGCATTGTTCTTTTCCAGCTTATATGCTAAGAGGCAAATAAGGAACAGAGACAGGAAAGAGATATGAAAGTCCCATGAGCAGTCTGCACTTTCTACCCTTCCTCAGCCAACTAGGTGGTTGCTAAGCTGTATGGTTATTCTTTCATTTTCCCAGCTGATAAGGAGAAAAGAGGTGTTATCTGCTCTATGCAGCCACTGGCTTTTGGGGAGGAGAACCCCAGGGCTGGTGGTTAATAGCACCTGACCCAGCACTGTTTCCCTCAACACTTCCAAGCCCTGGCTGCATCAGACTAGGCAATGCTGTTGGAAACATGACAATATGGTGCAGTAATGCTCAGATCTTGAGTCTTTTCCAAACCACACTCATATCACCACTTGTGTTAGTTTCCTAGGGGTGCCATAACTGGGTGGCTTAAAACAAGAGATATTTGTTCTTGCACACTTGTGGAAGTTAGAAATCCAAAATCAAAGCATTGGTAGGGTTGGTTCCTTCTGGAGGCTCTGACAGAGAATCCATTCCATGCCTTCACTAGAGGCAACCTTTGTCATTCCTCGGCTTGTGGCTCTATCACTTTAATTCCCACCCAACTTCACATAACCTTTTTCCTGTGTGTCTGTGTGTCCTTTCTTCTTCTTCTAAGAATACTTGTCATTGGACCTAGGACCCACTCTAAGTACAGAACGATCTCATCTCAAGGTCCTTACATTATATCTGCAGAGATCTGTCTTCCAAATAAGGTCACTTTTACAGGTTCCAAGGGCTAGGACTTGGACATATCTTTTTGAGGGACCTCTGTTCAACCACTACAGTGCCCAAACAAAGGGGAAGAGAGAAGAGGAAGAAACCACACTGAGCTTCTATTCAAATCTGTAGGAATTCATGGGACAAGGTAGGGACTAGAGCTATTCAGCCAAGTGATGGTAGTAAAGACCATGGTGATTGGATGGGCCTTCAGCATGGCTGTAGTAGGGAAGAAGGGGCAGTGACTTGGGATCTGCCCTCCACTGAGACCTGCCAAGGTCACTAGCTGGCTGGAATAACAGTCACAGGAAAAAGCTAGGTCATCAATCTCTTTCCCCCTCACTGACCCCCTTCCTCCCACCTCACTGACCCCTACAGAGAAACCTATGGATAACCCAGAGGTTTGGATCCCCCTGGGGGTGTGAACAAGGCAGCAGCCTGCCCACCCAGCACTTTGAAGCCTGTCTTGTGGAGGTCAGCCAGCTCTGTCCACTCTGGGACTGCTCAGATGCCTGCACTTCCATGGCTGGTTTGTGAACACAGGATTCAGCAGCACTTAGCTTTCTTTCCACTGTGGTTAGAATATACAAAAGGAAAAGCCTTCCAAAACTTAGTTAACAAAATTCAATTTAAAGATCAGAAAAGGGCACACCAGATTCAAAAATTCTAAAAGTACTTTGTCTAAGAAAGGAAAGGAAGAAAATATTGAATGAATCACCATTTCTAAATTTCAAAGGAAACATTCCTTGAGTTATTAATGTTAACTCCCTACAAGAAATGTCTGGCAATTGTGTAAACAGAAGTTGTGTCAGTGATAGTTGCCAAGAAAACTTTTGGGGCCTAATATTATGGGTCTTTGGTTAAGACCATGCCTATAATACACTTCTTATTTTTCAGGCCTGGAGTCCATGAACTTTCCTCCACAGTGTTAGGATGACAAAGTCTAACAATGTTGTCTGAAAAAATTCTGTGGATTAGAGGCTGAACTGGAGTAGGTATTTGTGGAGTGGGTACCCTGTGTTGGTCACTTTGCTAGATGCTAGGGCTATAGCCACAAACAGCAATTCTAACATTGTCCTGACTTCATAGAGAGGGACATCTCATCATACAAGTATTTCTATGAAGTATGAGGATGGGGTGTCACAGAGGCCTCCACCAGGGCACTCTGCACACCTAACAAATGATTTACATGGAAACACAAAACCTAGGTATTTGCTCCCAGTGATAATGAAATCTCCCGTGGGTCTGCTCTAAAGGTTTGTGAGTTTTTTTAATCTTTTTTTGTAATTTTATTTTGAGAGAGAGAGGGAGGGAGAGCATGAGCAGGAGAGGAGCAGACAGGGAGAAAGAGAGAATCCCAAGCAGGCTCCAGGCTGTCAGTGCAGAGCCCAATGTGGGGTTCATACACACAAACCAGGAGATCATGACCTGAGCCGAAACCAACAGTCTGACGCTCAACCAAATGAGCCACCCAGACGTCCCTGCTCTAAAGGTTTTGTGCACTCTACAGAATAGTGGATGGAGGTCCCTACCTCTCCAGGAGCTACAACAATTTGAAGCAAATCTTCAGACAGGTTTTGCGGCTATATGCCCAGTGACCCCAGAGAGGATCCTAGAACCCCTCAGGTAAGAGAGAGATGCTTCTGGAAAGATAAATGCAATAGAAGCAGGTCCCCAGGGCTGAGATCAGGAAATGAGGCTCTAACCACCTTATGGTTGTTAGAATGGCTAACATCAAAAAACAAAGAACAAATGTTTCAAGGATGTAGAGACATTGAAATTCTTGTCCAGTGAAAGTAGCTGCTACAGAAAACAGTGTGAATGTTCCTCAAAAACTGAAAACTGAACTACCTTGTGATCCAGAAATCCCACTTCTATTTATCCAAAAGCATGAAAATCAGGATCTCAAAGAGGTATTTGCATTCCCATGTTCACTTCAGCTTATTCACTATAGCCAAGTTGTAAAAATAATCTAAATGTTCATCAGTGGATGACTGGGTGAAGAAAATGTGGTATATACAGACAATGGAGAATTTTTCAGCTTTTAAAAAAAGAAGGAAATCCTGCCACATGAAACAACATGGACAAACCTTGAGGACATGATGCTAAGTGAAATAAACCAGCCACAAAAAGGCAAATACTTCATGGTTCTACTTATATGAGTTACCTAAAATAGCCAAACTCATAGAAGCAAAGAGTAAAATGGTAGTTGCCAGGGACTGGAAGGAGGTGAAACAGGTAGTTGCTGCCCAATGAGTGTAATGTTTCAGTTATGCAAGATGAGTAAGTTCTAGAGATGTGCGGTACAACATTGTGACAATAGTTAACAACTCTGCATATAATGCCCTTCAAAATGTGTTAGTGGGTAGATCTCATTTGAAGTGTTCTTACCACAAGAAAGAAAGAAAGAAACAGACAAAATAAGGAGGGACAAGGACAAGGAAGGGAGGGGAGAAGAGGGGAGGGGAGGGAGAAGAGGGGAAAAGAGGGAGAAGAGAAGGGAGAAGAAGTCTTTAGACTAGGGATTGACTAACTATGGCCTGCCTGCTGCTTGTTTTTGTAAATACATAAAGCTTTGCTGTGACACAGCTACATGCATTCATTTATGCATTTTCTCAGACTACTTTCACACTACAACAGCAGAGCTGAGTAGTTGTGACCGTATGACCCGCAAAGCTGAAATTCCTGACTACCCTACACAAGGGTGTGAGCGACTGGTCATCTTAGTATTCTCCACAGTTTTCTTCTTGTATTCTCCTACTGCAAAACTTGAAACACATCCTACTACCGGTAGTCTTTCACTCAATCCATAGACTGGGCTTAACTTTATTTGCCACATGCTCCAAGGTTATTATGTTCAATTAAGTAGTCACCAGACATGTGGCTATTTAAATGTAAAGAAGTTACACACGGCCCTTTACGAAAAGAAACTTGCCACTCCTTGACTTAGATTCCTCAGGACTCTCATTACCACCAGAATGTGTCAAACACATTGACCTGGACTGCTTTAGAGGAAGGAGGACCAAACCCCAACAAAAAGTCCCTGTGCTAAGAACATCAGAGGGCACTCATAGGCACCTACTGTTTTGAAAACATCATTGCATTTAGTCCTCACATCAACTTTGTGAGGCAGGAATGATTTTCATTTGACACAAGAGAAAATAGAGACTCAGAGATGTAAAGCAAACTGCTGAACTGGCAGGGCCATATTTGAAATTAGATCTGCCTGTCTGCGCACTTTATCACTGCATCCAACTTCCACACTGTCTGCTGCTTAGACATTTCTATACAATTACTAGGAAGAATCCTATCACTTTGGACAAAGAGATGATCAGTAGGAAGTATATAACAAGTGAATTCACTCCACATGACAGTTATCAACCTGCCCCCACAACCCGATGTCACCGGGGTGGTTCCTTGGAGAGTCAGTTACCATCGGGGTCCTCTCTCAATTCTTACAATTGTGTGCTGCAGTAAGGGTGCAGGGAGCAGGGGGCACTATTCAGGGCATAGTTTGCTTTACTGTAAGACTATGGAAGATCTAGCTGTTCCCTGCCAGTTTATTCTTACTCCAGCGATCATATTATAAACACTCATGCTCCTTGCCCAAAGGAGAAAACCAAGATTGTGAGGTGGCTCTGAAAACGACATCCACAAAGGACAGTTACAAGACCAGGGGATGTTTAGTTCAGAGAAGAGAAGCTCTGACAGAAGCATGCTAGCTGTGCGTTATTTTTTTCAGGAAGCCCTGCTTATTGAGAAGAGCAGCCTTCTGTGTATTCTGCCAGAGTTGAGAATGAAAACCAATAGTAGGAAATAAAATGGAAGCAGATTTTGGCTCAAAAACTGAAATAATGTTCCAACAACTGCAAATGTCCAACAACGCAATGAGCTGTTGAGATGATGAGCCCACCCAACTCTGCAGATGTCCCAGCAAGAGCTAAATGACATCTGTCCTGCATGCTGTGGCCTGGAGTTGTGAAAAGTGTCAAAGATTAGACTAGCTCACCACCACAGCCCCCCCTCCAATTCAAAGAGCCCACAATTCTGTGAACAGAGACCAGTCTGAGGACCACAGGGAAAATCAGTGCTTTGAACCAAATCTGCTTCATCTAACTCCTTCCACATCCTAATTCCAAAATCTCACTAAAAGCTAGTGCTTATTTTCAACCAAGCCCCAGTCACCTATGGGCACAATCCAGGACTAGTCAATATTAATGCTGTAAGAAGAATGATTTCTCCATTTGTCAAGAGAAACTGAAGGTCTCTGACTTTGGAGTAGGCATCCAGGTGATCAAAATAATATTAACTGACATTTACACTAAACGTTGTCATTTAGAGGGGGGCCTATGATCCAGTTAATCTTCCCAACAGCCTGCAGAGGAAGCAAGACATGTTACTCATTATCATCCATCTGCACTAAGAGGTTGCCTGGTTGCCCCACAAATACAAATGGCTACAGACCCGAATGATACCTCAAAGATGGTAGGGACTGTGATGGTAGACCATCGTGATCAATGCCCTGTGGAGAGTCGCTGAGACCTGAGGACTATTGTTTAAAAATTTGTTTGTGGTTTTCATAATGAAGGCGGACATTTTAGCACATGGAACCAGACAGAAGTAAACACATTGCTCAGAATATCTTGTGCTCACAGTATATATTTTCTACAAGCCTTCCAGTGTTTTCCAGTGCCTAAATTATTAGAATGAGTTTCACATCCTGAGGATGCATTCAGCTTGGGAGGCTAGATACTGCAAGTGATAATTATCAAGGCTCATGCCATTTAAAAATAGGTTGCCATTATTGTTCATTGCTCACATCAATGCTACTGGATTTTATATCCTGCTTTCCCAACAGGTGTGGACTGAGTCATCCCCTCTTCTGTCACAACACTTGCCTTTGGAGGCTCCTGGAAGGAAAGCAATGTACAAATGTTAGTTAACCTATGTGCTGATTAGAGGATGTTTGCCAGCGGTCACCTGGAGCAGCCCTTCAGTGCTGCTGAGGTGATTAGAGTGATCAATGGACATGGGAGTAACTGGAGACCCCCATCTCTGCTTCTAAAACTAAAATATCCATCATCAGAAACGTGTCTGCCAGCATTTACAGCAGGCAAAACTTTTAGGTGGAGAATTGGGCAGATACGGGGGAGGGTGGGGAGGGCATTCCAGGTAGAGGAGGCATTTGAGCAAAGGCAGTAAGGCATGAAAACGAAGCACCTCTTCAGCATAACCAGAGCACAGAGTGTGCACAGGGAAGCACCGGGAGGCTGAACAGGTGGCTTGGGGGCTATGCTGTGAACTCCCTTGATGGCAAGCTCTCAAGAGTACTTCATGCTGGAGTCCAGTGCTGGTCAAATGTGCTGGTCCAAATCACTACAGGGTTTGTGGCACCCCTACTGCAGAGTTTCTGAATCAGTGGGTCTGGGTGGGGTCCAAGAATTTGATTTCTAACAAGCCCCCAGATGATGCTGAAGCTGCTGGTCCAGGGACCACTCTATAGTCATTCAGCACTGTTTTGGGTAGGAAAGGGAGGTGATCAGAGATGTATGTTTATGGTCTTTAATTGACCAGTTTGAAGAGCCCATAATTCTGTGATAAGACATGGAAGGAAAGGAAAAGGAAAGACTTAGCCCAGGCAGTGGGTGTATGTTCAGTGATGAAAGCTGATCCAAACTTCTCATTTTTCACCCAGTGGCAGGAAGGCACATGATCCATGTTCCTCACAGAAGAACAATGGAACCTCAACATTTTTTTAAATTTCCAGATAAAGGATGTCACTTACAAAACTCTAGAACGGAGTTTTTAAACACAGAAAATGCCTTTTTTTTTTTTTTTTTTTAGTGTCAGTTTTTCTAAAGGCATTTATCATGCTGGTCATCAATGACCCCATTAGCTGACAGAAGGAACGTTTCATAGTTTTTCCTCCTCTGCTCCTCATCTCCTAGGAGTGAAGAGGGAATGCGTTTTTGTGAGATTTACTAAGATATCTTCAGTTGCACTGAAGTGGCACAGAAATGGCAACTAGAAAAACAGAGGAAGAGCCCAAAGCTTTGCCTCCTCTACAGAGAATCATGACATGGCCCAAACAAGAAAGTCAACATGGCATTCTTCTAGGCTAATCAATAATAATCGATAATCCATAATAATCAATATCCTCCTGCCCTGACCAATATGGGCACATGCTTTAGGGCAGAGCAGGAGGAGGAAAGAAGGGAGAAGTTTTTTGTTTTTGTTTTTTTTACCAGTAGTAGGATGGGGAGCAAGTTAGTCTTAAATCCTAGCTTATTGGCCTGGTTGATTTAAGAGAAAGTTATCACCATCCACACCAAAGCATTATTAATGATTAGAGCTTAATGCATGGCTTTATTTTCTAGTTCACCAAGAGGCTTCTAGAGTCAAGTGCTTTAGTCCAGTCCAGGTGGAGAACATTGTACTTTGAGGCTATACTGCAGAAGAGGTAACACATTGACCTAGCAATTGAAGGACATGGATTCTTTTTCTGGTTCTGCAACTCTGAATTTCAGCAAGATCTTATCTTCTCCAGATCTCAGATTTCTCATGTGGGAGAGGAGTGAAGCTGTGCCTGGTTATCCATATGATCCCTGCCATCACTGATCTCCAGGAATTCTGTACCTCATATGCTGAAACCAGCTTTATGGAATAAGAATGTCCTGCGCAGTGGTCATGGCACCAACCCCCCTTGGATAGTTGGTTTTACTTGAACCCAGCTAAGCTTAATTTCCTGGCTCCATTAATATTTACCCCTGTGCTGGCCAGAGAACATCAGGGTGGAGAAGTTTCAGTATAAACAAGTAAGAAAATGTTCTAGGAAACTAATGATCTTATCTGGTCAGAATGAATGAAGAAGGTTCAGTGTTCATCTCTTCATAGGCATTATTGACAGCATTTATGCCACAGAGAGAAACAAACACCAGTCACTTTAATTGATTTCCATGGAGGCCACAACACTCTTCCCATTTGGATTCACTAAGGTTGGCCAATCCCACACCCAGCTCACATTCAACACTTTCTCTCCTCACCCGTCACCCCAACTCTGTTCACTCCCCCATATCATGTACGTACATGCCCATTTCCCTAACCATCCCATCACAATGTGATCCTCTCAGAGAGCAAGGGCCATAGTTTGTTCTTTACCTAATCTTTCTGTTGTGCACCCATCAAGTCTGGGGGAGACAAATAAGGAACAACTGTAATGCCTTTGAATCTTAATTCTCCACCAGAGTTTTTCCTGCAAGTTCAATTGCCTGTGGAGTCACCATCATCCCCAAACATGTCCCTTGAGTTCCTGGCCTGAGGGGCTGATAGTCCTCCTCTGTAGCTCTTCACTGCTACCACTGGTGGAAGACAGATCCACAGAGCTCACTGCTGCTAGCAGCAGGAGACCAGGGCCCTGCTCCCTTTGTCTTCATTGCTCACCATGTGGACTCTCTCAAAGTTTTTACTCCTGCCTCTAATCACAGAAGGGGAAACTTCTCTCTTCATCAGTGTTAACAATTCCCTTGAGACTCCTCCCACCTCCCAAGGGAATCTGATGCTCTCCGTTTATGTCTCTGTCTGCAGGTGAGCAAAGCATTCCCAAAGCTAGACAAGAGGACATTGACTGATACCACGCAATGTCTTATTCCCACCAACCGTGAATGGATGTCCAAGGTCAGGATGGATAGGAATGTAAGTTTAACTTACGTCCCAAATTCTTTTATCTTTTTTATCAGAAAGTCTTAAGAGATTCGCGGGAAAAGATAAATGCCAACAGAGTGTTCTAAGTTCCTGGGAAGGTGAATCTTCATTATGTTACTTCTCTAGGGAGCCTGTCACTGTTGATTATAGAAGGTAAATGTTTAACATGCAGATAAATGTACTGGAAAATTCACTCTCATCTTGGAAAATGCAAAGTCTAGCCCAGAAGTGATGGGCCATGGAGATACTTAGTTTGTAGGCAAAAGCATGGGAAAGGAGAGGTGAACAGACTCCCGCTTAGGCAGTATGTGTTCAGATGAGCAGCAGCGTGTGGGGAAAGGAAAACTGGAAACCTGAGAGGTGCGACAGCAGGAAAGGGCACGTGAAGAAAAGTGGAATATTGGAGCTGGAAGAGGCAAACAATGACATGGCAAAATGACACCAGGAAGAAAGAAATCAAGGTGGGAAGATGCCCCATACCTATTACATCCAGCCTACAGCTGTCTCTCCAGAGAGGCCCAGGATGGAGAAGTGGCAGTTTAAATAAGCAAGCAATACGGAATACCGTAAAGTAACAGTCCCACAAAGACAGGCAGAGGTAAGAGACTGAGTCACCCAAATATCAAAGACTCAACCATGGGACTCCTAGTCTTACCTCAGCCTCCATCCATCTCTCTGTCCTCTCCGAATCCCATAAGGCTTACCAGTGCCTAATGTACTCCACCCACGGGGCTGCCATTGCCTCCCTACCTGGAATATAGACTTGTTTTTGGCACATGCAAAGTCACACAGTGGGTTTCCAGCCTTCATAGCTGAGCAAAGGGTAGCCACTTCGCAGTGGGACTGCAATCCCAGGCCAAAAACCAGGAAGATGGCACAGACTTCCAATCAGCCCTGCAGGGGAGAACCTTTCCTCAAGCTCAAACACCTCATCTGAAATATACCTCTGTCTGGTGAATATTCTTACAAGGCTGTTCAGATGACAGAGTTGATGAGGGGCCCTCACACACTTAAGCCAGCCCAATGACTACTCCCTGAGTGCCCACTATGTGACTAACATTTTGCAGGGGCTGGGGCTACAGGGAGAAGAGACACAGTCCTCCTATTTGTTGGAGCTCGAGCTCACAGTCTAATGGGGAAGATGGGCATTTAAGAAGAAATTACACGTGTTATGAAGTTTACCAAAGGATCCTTGGAAGTGCTCAGAAGTTGGGTGGCTGGTTCTCTGCTTTGGTTTTGTGTTGGCATCTCCTGCCCATCCAAGGAGTGGAACATAAGGCAAAACGGGTCACATTTCCCTCTGGAGACTGATGAAGGAAAGCCTAGGTCGTTCCATTAAGCATCCACTATTTGCTAAAATAGATATCAGAGCAGTGGCTTCTGTTAAAGGGAGGACCGGAGATAAAGGACACTAGTCTTATCATACACGTGCTGGATCCATAGCCTGTAATGTCCTCATACAGGCTGACATGCATTTTCCAAAGGGGCAGCTCTGCTCAATGCCAATGCCAGTAAACACCCTGGAAACTGGAGGCTCTGACTTCCTGCACCCTCCACCATCTACGGCAGAGCTGTGAATTCTGGAGTAAATGAAAAGGACCTCTGAGCCACAGGGCTGCTGTCACAAAATCCATGTGCTGAATATGTCCAGGAAATAGAAGCTATTTTCAACTCCTCATCCTACTCTAAGAAATAAGCTTGTGGATTAGAGGCAGTGGGATGTAGGCCAGTAGGGAGAAAAGAAAATGGAGAGTGCTAAAAGTTCAGATAAATAAAAACACATAGCAATATAACTATTTGAGGGACAAAAGGCCAATCCCATGAATCTCAGCATCTTGAGAGAGTATCACTGAGTTACAGCATTACTATATAATCCCTGATATTGATTGCCCTACAACATTAAAATAAAAACTGCATTCCCTTAAATATGTAATATTTAAAAAACCAGGACTAGGGGCTCCTGGGTGCTCAGTCAGTTAAGCTTCTGATTCTTTATTTCAGCTCAGGTCATGATCACCTAGTTTGTGGATTCAAGCCCTGTGTCAGGCTCTGTGCTGACAGCTTGGAACTTGCTTGATATTCTCTCTATCCCTCCCTCTCTCCAAATAAATAAACATTAAAAAAAAAATTGAAGGGGCACCTGGGTGGCTCAGTCGGTTAAGTGTCCAAAGTCAGCTCAGGTCATGATCTCACGGTTCATGAGTTCGAGCCCCACATCAGGCTCTGTGCTCAGAGCCTGGAGCCTGGTTTGGATTCTGTGTCTCCTTCTCTCTCTGCCCCGCGCCCTCCTCACACTCTGTCTCTATCTTTCAAAAATAAATAGACAAAGGGGCGCCTGGGTGGTTCGGTCGGTTAAGCGTCCGACTTCGGCTCAGGTCATGATCTCATGGTCCGTAGGTTCGAGCCCCGCGTCGGGCTCTGTGCTGACAGCTCAGAGCCTGGAGCCTGTTTCAGATTCTGTGTCTCCCTCTCTCTGTGACCCTCCCCTGTTCATGCTCTGTCTCTCTCTGTCTCAAAAATAAATAAACGTTAAAAAAAAAATTAAAAAAAAAATAGACATTAAAGCAAAAAATATATATAATTAAAAAAAAAAGACAGGACTATACTATGAAAGTTAAGAATCTTTTAATTTTTTTTTACTTCAAGAGGTAAATTTTAGATGCTAGAAAAAAATATGCTATTGGAATGCATCATTTCCTGAGAAGGCTATGGAAAGTTGAAAAAATAGAATAATACCATGTATAAGAAATGGCTCTAAATTTCTGCCTTATTGTGCATCCTTACCTAAATATCTAAGCATCAAGGTAGGGATTACCACAAAGAAAAAGAAGAAATGTCTCACATATACAGTATTGATGAGGATTACACAATATAGAAATTTCACAAGGATTCTGGATGTTGTTTACAAAAACTCCTCTGAAGAGCTAATGATAGACCTGGGAAGTTCGGTCCTGGCAATCCATCAATAAAACAAGCAGTTACCCTTCAGGTATCAAAGGCTAGGATGCCCCCCAGAGGGGTTAGTGACAGCCTGGCCTCTGAAAGAGCTACCAAAAATCAATACTGATTACTCAACAATGACATTTAGAGGACATGGAACACCAGAATGATTGTGTCAGGCCACAGCGTGCCGAAGAAGCCAAGTGCTTGCATTTCTGAATGGCAAACCCTGTTCAGCAGCAGATGTACGACAACGCAGGCCTGGCTGTGCTGAGAGCCATGGAAACTGTTTTGCAAGCTGTTGTCATTAAGCAGGTAATAACCAGCTTCAGTGGATAGTTAAGACAGGTTTCAACTCATCAGCCACCACACCCACCGTCTGAAAGCATCACAAAAAGGATAAATATGAATGCAATAAAATGAACTAGGGCAAAGTTAACAGCTTCCAAGTAAGCCATGTTGCCAGAAGACTGGGCTTTCTCAGTCTGCCAAGGGACAGAGGCCCAATCCCCAGGGCCCAATGAGGCCCTTGCCTTGCCTTGATGCCTTAACAAGCAGTCAGATGGGATACAGAAGGCTTGCTGCATCCCTCGAGTTCAAGAAGGGAGAGGGACCTGGGTGTGAGAGGAGTCTTCCCCAGACAAATTCTGTCCTTTTCTGAGTTCTGTCACCCTCCACAGCTGGGAACTCTGAAGGTGCAGGTTTCTACACACACCACAGCCAGCCTAAACACACATCACTTGGTTGAGCACTGGTACTGACAGCATTGTGTTTAGTACCAAGCATTCTGTGGTCACCTCTTCTGCCAGGAGCTGCTTTCTCTGGGCAGATTCTGCTCTCGTGCCCTCAGAAATCTGCAAAGAGTAGCCGGGAGCCTGTGGGGTGTAGTGGAGAGGATAGGACTTTGCACTAGGTGGACCTGAGTTACAATCCTGGCTCTCCCACTTCTTTGTGGGTCACCTCTACCCTTTCCACAAATCTCTTGGAGCCTCAGTTTCCACAGTATAATGGGAGACTAATAACACCTCTCTTTTGTATCTGTTTTAAGAATTCAAGATCATGTAGGGGCACCTGGTGGCTCAATCAGTTGAGCTTCCGACTTCGGCTCAGGTCATGATCCCATGGGTTCATGGGTTCGAGCTCCACGTTGGACTCTGTGCTGACAGCTCAGAGACTGGAGCCTGCTTCAGACTGTGTCTCCCTCTCTCTCTGCCCACCCCCCATGCTGTGTTCCTCCCTCCCTCCCTCTCTCAAAAATAAACACTTAAAAAAAATTAAAAGAATTCAAGATCAGGTAATATCCAGCAGAGTGACTGACACATAGGAGTTGTCCAGTCAATAATAGCTTTTATTATTAGTTACTAATATTATCATATGAGGTTCATTACTATGGGGGAATGATAACAAGGGAAGTAGGAAGGAAATATTGACACAAACAAGGAGATTGGCATCTTATTAAGAAAGATTTTGGGGGATGCCTGGGTGGCTCAGTCAGATGAGCAATTGACTCTTGATTTCAGCTCAGGTCTTGATCTCAGGGTCATGAGTTTGGGCCCCCTGCTTGGCTCTGCACTGGGCAGACAGGCTAGAAGAAAGGAAGGGAGGGAGGGAGGGAGGAAGGGAGGGAGGGAGGGAGGAGGGAAGGAAGGAAGGAAGGAAGGAAGGAAGGAAGGAAGGAAGGAAGGATTTTCAGACCACCCTGTAGCTTTCCTATAGAAAATGTTCATCAGGCCAAAATCCTGCCTCCCTCAAAGGTATTAAAGAGCATGTAAATGTTCCTTATTCTCTTTAACTTTCCCACAGCCCTATACTGCAGTAGGCGAGTTTCATCCTGTTTTTGTAGGTAGGAGAAACTGAGGTACAAATGATCACCTAATCCTCTGAGTCAGAGGCACCTCCCAAAAATAAACCCAGGGGCAGCATAGTCTCCACTCTTTCTGGACCCGAGCTCTTCTAACAAATGATTCATATTGATAGGTATCTTTACTTAAAACAACAGTCCCACAGTAGAGTCCCTGTGTTTTTGGCAACCCAGAAGCTAACCTTCAGAAGCCCCGGGCCAGTCTTCCACAGCACATGCTCTGACACCATCCTGTGTCAATCCCTCTTCTCTTGGTTGTGTCTGGTTCTCAAATAAGGGAGCAGGAAGGAACACAGACAGACTGAACTCCCACAGTACACTTTCTCCCTAGGGCCTTCTGGACTCAACCAGCAGGGGCCCACCCTGTCCCACAGGGGATGGGGTCGACTCCAGGCATCTACACGCTCAGATCTTGGCTCTTGTACCTCACCCCCAGTTCTTGGGAACACACCTTCTCACCCAGCAGGCTAATTCCAATGAGGCTCACCAACCCTGGGTTGAGAACATGCAGAGCATGCCTGCTTGTGTAAAGGAACCAGCTTCTTCAGAGGTGAGCCCCCGCTTTGCAGGGCTCCACATTGGGTTTTATTCCCTGCTTCATTAGATTGTTTTCCTGTCTCTCCCAGAATTATGCCTCCTGCATACACACATCTGGACTGAGGCCTTTTCTTCTGAAACTCAGTATGCTCCAAAGTTCCAAGGCAGCGATGAAGTTGAAGCCTGTGCGGCCAAATGACTGCCAGAGACCATGTCCCTCCTATTTGGTGGACAGTTTATGCTTGCACTGGAAGAACAGTGCCTGAAATTCCTTGTTCATTCAGCTGAGGAGTGTTCTGACCTTGTGCACTCAGGAGGATAGTGCAAGTAAGGCTTTTATTAATAGGCACTTAGTTTTGTACTTAGCAGAGTGACTGGAACATAATAGGGACAAAAATGCCTGTTGAATAAATGAATATTCATTGTATCGGCACTCCTATGTGTTTATTTCATGCCTTGCTACTTTTTGATTGTACTTTAAAGGATGATATACCAGCTTTTGTAAAAGTTCCTTCAGAGAAACCATTAGAATTTAGCTATGTTCAGGACATGCTCAGGTGACCAAAGGCAAGGACCAAAAATCATCTATCTCCTCAGCAATTTTTCCAGCTACAAGGACACAGAGATCTGTCAAGCATTACTCTATTTCAGAGACCATAGGCATTCCTCTGCGTGCAGTGAGAGGAAACCAAAGCAACTTCTTGTGATAAGTTCAAAAAGCCAAAGAATCTAGCAACCTAGAAAAGCCTCCCTGGGACCGTAAGACTCTGCTGCCAGGGTCACCAAGACAATAGCAACATAACAAACATCACTAGCAAGAGCCTCTGCTGGAGAGATTGCTTTAAAACTGGGATGCCTGGGGTGCCTGGGAGGCTCAGTTAGTTAAGTGTCTGACTTCAGCTCAGATCATGATCCCATAGCTCTTGAGTTTGAGCCCCACATCGGGCTCTGTGCTGACAGCTCAGAGCCTGGAGCCTGCTTCAGCTTCTGTGTCTCCCTCTCTTTTTTTTGCCCCTTTCCCATTCACACTCCATCTGTCTCTCAAAAATAAACAGACATTTAAAAAAAATTTTTTTTTTAATACAAAACACATTTGTGCCTGGCCCCCAGCTGGTCTTCTTTCCTCTTTTGCTGGCTAATTCTACCACAGCAATTCAGAAGCTCCGCATTGCAGAGCCGCTCCCCCTCAGTGCACATTCCTCATGCCAATCCTCTTTGTAAATGTTTGCTTTAAATGTAATCTGCAGCTTTACTAAGATTATATCCTGAGCACACATTTTTTAGACATCCATACCTCTGTGCTGGGAGAGTGGACACTTTCCTGCTCCCTCAGTTGTGGTCTCTGCTTTATTCCTTAGACACACCCAGGCTTTTCTGTCCTGATGGGAGCGCTTCTGATTCAGAGCCCTACGGAATCCCAGAGGACAGAGATCACTCGTTACCCTTTCTATCTTCTGTGTGTCTCGCACATAGGAGGCACTCAATAATTTTTTTAGCAAACCAGTCTACTCATTGCTCCCTGAACTCATGAAGCACATTTCCATCCCTAGGCCATTGCTAAAGTCCTGTCTCTTGCCAAGAATGCACTCCCTTCTCCTTTCCACTTATGCAAATCTTGACTCTCCCTCAGGACTAAAACCAAGGACTTGTAGAGTTTACAGAACTCTGTTCTCTTGGCAATTAACATAGTATTTTTTCTTTATTAGTTTGTTTCTAGTCTTACCTCCTCAATTAATCTGAGGTCCTGTATGCTCCATCCGAGCTGAAGTCACTTACCAGAACCAAAACCAGTAGACTGGTTAAGGTGAGAAAGCGGGCTCAGTACCAAAACTTTTCCTTAGGGGTAGGTTGGGGGTCTTTCCGATTCAGACACTGGTATAATCATGGGAAAGACACCTATGTGGAGGCAGAATCTATGTGAATGATTTAGACTCAAAAGCAGGAGCAAAGGAACAGAATAGGTAAAGAAGCAGAGGTTAGGATGTGGTCTGTCTAAAATGATGTGCTTGGATGAAGCTCATTTGCCCTGAAACTTTTAGTTCAAGTCCAGATCCTGCCCCTTCAGGCAGGATAGGTTGGCCCTTAAGGTAGTACTCCCCAACTCTGGCACAGACACTCTTGCATAGGAACTATCGAATCCCTTATTATAACATCTACCTCCACCCAGGACCTAGCAGGTTTTCCATTAGAAGGAAGGGAGGTAAAGAGGGAAGAAGAGAGACAAGCAGATTGTTAATCCCCTCCTCTCTGCCAGTTCAGAAGGCCAAAGTGAGCCCAAGTAAGCTGCCATCCTCACACCTACCTATTCACACTCAAACCCACACACCCAGTTGTTTGGTAATAATTGCCTCATCTTTCATGATTTGGAGATTGCTTTTTTTTTTTAATGATTTTTTAACATCTCTATGCCCAATGTGGGGCTTGAACTCACAGCCCCGAGATCAAGAGGTGCATACTCTACCAACTGAGCCAGCAAGGCGCCCCAAATTTGGAGATCACTTTAAGCTCCCTGGTAGGTCTTGAGTTCCTCAAACACAGGGACTTAATGTGCTATTTTTTGTATCTATCGCTGAGGAACAGGCATGGTTTCAGCCTCCAAGGTAGGCATGGAGGGTCCCAACGCACTGCTCACAAGGGGCTTGGGGCAAGATTCTGCTTGCAGTAAAGCATGAATGGTTGGGACACCTCTGTGGGTTCAGCCATTGTGTCATTGTGTAGTTTACTGCAGTTCTCTCTCTCTCTCCATTCCCATCCACAACACCCAAAGCCAACATGCCAAGAGAGAAGGAGAGTTCCCCACTCCAATTAGACTTCCCCAGGCCTCTGCCTTTCAGAGTTAGCGGTTAAGTGTGCAAGTGTGCCCTGACGGTCCTTCCCATGGCCATCGGCAGAGGAATGGGGCCTAACACCATAGGCCCATGTCTGCAGCCCTGGAACAGACTCAGGAGGAGCACCATTGGGATTTGAAATGGGTCTGCCCTGTCTCGGTCTTTACTATTTTTCCCAATGGGATCACACTGGGGAGGGGAAGGGAAAGTTACTATCATACTGCTGTTCTTACAATGGCCTCTCCCTCTAATCACAGGCAAAATCAGAAAACTAAGTGTATCCAGGGGAATTCTGAGCAGTAAAAACAAAACAAGATTTAAAAACAAAACCCACACTCCTCACCAACTAGAGAATGAAAAATTCTGCTCCATTAGGTGAAATCTGATTTCAGATCAACAGAATGTAGATGGAGGAAAAAGCCCCTGTGACCCAAGAGTGAATTAAAGCTGCCAAGCAAAATCCAAACAGCTAAACAGATGAGGCATGTGGTTATTTTTATGATTAATGTGAAAGAGAGGCTATGGGAGAGAGAGGGGCTGACCCAGTCATAGCTACACAGAAGCAAGCTTTCTGACTAGGCAGGCAGGCCTCAGCTCACCTTTCCTGTTCCAGGCCCTGGGTGTTATCTCTGAGCAAACAAAATCTTGTCTCTTATCAGGTGGAGCACACCACAGGGTTGACCCAGCACTTGACCCACACAGAGCCTGCCTCTCTGGACCTGAACTACGACCCAGTGGATAGGCAGGACAGGGACTTTTCCATCCATTATACAGATGAGAAAATAAAGTCCCAGAAAGATTTGCTCCAGGTCTTCTACTTAGAAAAATAATATAACCAGAACTTGAATTTGGCTGTTCTAACACCAAGCTTAGAACTCCTTGCAGTGTCCCACGGGCCTTGGGCCTCTGCAGGAAGGGAAGGAACTCAGCTGAGTAGTACGTGAGGTCCCTTGGGCTTCTTTCATCCCTTTCAAACAGGAAGTGAGAGTGCAGACTCCAGTCCAGCCCCCAACCAGCCCTATTATTCCAGTTACCCCCCCCACCCCCACCCCAGGGCTCAACACACTTTCAATGGGTTCAAACTGGCCCTTGAACCAAAGGCATCCAGTCAGCCACACTCTTTCATGCCAAAGCTTTCTCTGGTAAAACAAATCTATAAAGAGAGATTTTTACTGAGGAGGCCCCACCCAGCTCAGCCAAAGAGAGATAATGGGTGGGTGACAAGGCTTCCTATTTTAGGAAATCTGTCAGTACTCTATCAGCAGAGCCTGGGCCTTTGGCCAACAAGGCCCTGGAGAGAAGAGTGAGAAGTCAGGGAAGCTATTGTGAACTCTGTGTCCCCACCACGGAGGGTCTTGGGCTCAGTGTGTGTTGGGTGGAAGGGGTGTGATTCAGCCCCTCTGAGCTCATGCTAGAGCAGTGCCACTATGGCCTGGTCCTCCCCCAGAATCGCGCCTCCACCTCCACAGGACAGAGACGTCCTTCCCACAGCCTGAACCACCCCCCCCCCGCCCGCCTCCTTCCCCTGGGAAGTGGGTGCTAGGAGGCTGCCCCGCCCCTACCCAGTGTCCACAGAACAGGCCCAAACCAGTCTTCTATGTTCTCCTCAGAGAGGAAGAGGTGTCACCCCCTTCCTACAGCAGCTCTGTGCAATTTCCTCCTGCGTAAAAAAGTGACAGCAACACCTTCTTCCTGGAATACCGTATCAATTAAATGAGAAAATGTGTGTAAAGCATCATACACAGTGGGCACTCAAGTAAATCATTTGCCCCTTCCTCCCAGGAACAGTTCTGATTCTCCGGTAGCCTGGGCCTCCCCACAGGTCTTGCTCTGTATCACCAATTACAACTTTCCCTAAACCCCGAAGACAGTACTCTCCACCCCAGCTGCATATTCCCATGTTCTCCAGGCCCATCTGTGTCCCACAGTTCTGGATATTTTCCTTATGAAGCATGTATAGCATTTGCCACAAGCTCAGAGCTCTAAGACCCTGCAAGACCTAAGTTTGCATGGGGATGGAGAACAAAGGGAAGGTTCACACAGCATTCAGGCAGTGGGTGGGAGCAAACACAACCCCTGGGTGCAGTCCCTCTCCTTTGACCATCACAGCATCCATCCAGTGCTCTCAACAGCATGCACGAGGTACTCATTTTGCAGGGTACTAACCCTTATTGCCATTTCCAGATACAGTATACTTCTTTTTATGGGATGTTTTTCAAAGTCTTACTCTGCAGATTTCTGATGTTAATGCATGCTATCTTCCTTTAAGAATTTTCTTTGGCTCAGCCCCTCCCACCCTACATCCCAAGACTGAAGCAACCTCAGGAGCTGAAGCCAAATTGCCGTGCCTAGCAATTATGAGTGTGGACACCCTCTCTTCCCAGACCTTTTCAACTCAACAGTAAGGAGGTCAGTGGCAAGCTGGGGGCCCCAGCAGACCTGGTGGGGGCAGCCAAAGGACAGAGCGTCAGCAGCTTCCAGAGAATGAACCAAGACATTTCAGGTTAAAATCTCTGCACCAGCCCCGGGCCAGTGCAGCATAATGGGGAGTGACTACAGGAAGCAGTGTAAAAATCAATACTGAATGGACAGCTGACACAGCACCTATGAAAACAGACAACCATCGGGTCCTCTCCTCCAAGGATCTGGTGGCCACCACCAGCTGCAGCACAAGCAAGCAAACTTTCTAAATCAAAATAGTATCCTGGGTCTGAGAAATAATACAAGACAAATCACCAGAGCTCGGGGAGAGGTTTTAACAAAGTCCTGACACACCTGAGCAAAGAGTAGCTAAAATAAGACCAATCCCCTGAAGGGCTGTCAACCATCATCATCATAATGGCCACTACTACCTAATGATGGGGGCAAGGAGATGGCAGCCAGGAGGTGGCTGGCTGAGGGGCCTCATCACCCTCATCATCCAACACTGGCTCACCTTCCCCAGGGACACAGCTCCTACTCTGGGCCTGCCTGTGGTTGATGAAGTGAATTAGGAAACTAGATTTGTTTGGAGATCACAAAGCAAGCTAAAATAGAGGCAGAAGCACAAATTCCTGGCAGACAAGGCCTGCTACCAAGTGTTGGAGATTCACACTGAGTCCACCAAGAAACAGGAAGTAGTGGGGTGGCCCCATGCAAGGTGTTCGCTTATGTCTGCTCCCCTACCAGCACCTTCCTTCCCTGGGACCTTGAGTAGGAACATATTTTTAAAGTACCCAGGGATACCATGTCTCTGGGAGGACCCTGTCACACATTTTTCCTTTTGTCTTTCAGCAAGGGCACTCTTTTCTCCTTATTTAGTGATACTATGCAGATAATGCTCTTCAGGACCAGGGCTGGTTTTGTCAGATAATCCAAACACCTACTGGGTGCCCACCAACACGTCCTATTAAAAACTGAACACTTTGGGGCACCGGGGTGGCTCAGTTGGTTAAGTGTCTGACTTCTGCTCAGGTCTTGATCTCACAGTTAGTGGGTTCAAGCCCCGCGTCGGGCTCTGTGCTGACAGCTCAGAGCCTGGAACCTGCTTCCCATTCTGTGTCTCCCTCTACCTCTCTGCCCCTCTCCCACTCACACTCTGTCTCTCAAACACAAATATAAACACTAAAAAAAATTTTTTTAATGAATGCTTTATTAAGTAAAGAAAGGAACAAAAAAGTATATCACACACGCAGAGACTATGGGTCCGGGACATGGGGGCTGTGTATGGTTTATCTAGGAGCAACTCAGGATGGTTCCCCTTCAGGACAGGCAAGGAACCCTAAACTGCCCAACCATGTGGGAGCCCTTCTACCCCTAGGCTTCTTGGTCTCAGAGGACATCCCGGTATTTAGTAACCCAAGCCAGGCATCTGTGCCTTTCTCTGCTGGAGCCCGGCCTCGTGCTTTCCCAGCCAGCAGAGGTCCTGCTGCAAGTGAAAATCCCAGCCTGATGAATGCAGCTTGCTGACAGTGGCCTGCCTGAGCTGTATCTGGCACACCTGCCTCTCTTCCCCTTTTTCCACCTCAAAGAGTGGGAAAGGGTTTCTTTTATGTTGAGCCCACAGCTGATGAGCTGCAAGGCACCACCTGACATGAACTCCCTAGTGGCGGTCCTGTGTGGTTGCCATGGAGCCCTGAGGGCCACTCAGCTCCCAGAGCAGACCCAGCCTGCGACTCCACAGCCAAAAAAGGCAAAAGGTCACTAAGATGAGTGAATGAGCAGGGGCAATGAAATCTCATTTCAGCCAATATACTTCTCATCAACCCAAACAAGCATTCGACTTCCTTTTATACTGTCAACCTTAGAGAGCAGAGGTTAAAATAAAACCTTAAAGGACAGGTAAATGAAGGATATACAAAGAAGCTGGCCAATCCATCAGGCAAAATATAAGCCTCTGGCACAGGGCAGGGGCTAGATAAATATCTGTTAAATGAAGAGGGGAATAAAAGCAACTCAAATGTGATTTAGGCCTCTTAAGGAATATTTTCTGAAAAGGCACAGTCAGCATTAATAATTAGCATATTAGGTGTATCATTTTCTGCCCTCCAAAATGCTTTCATGCCTTATCACTTCTGATCTTTGCAACAACAAAAGGCACTAGAGCTGGGCTGGGACATCATTTCCATTTTGCAGCTGAGAAAACTAAGACACAGAGAAGTGGCCTGACCAAGTGACTCAGCACATTGGTGGAGGCCATGGGAGGAGAACTCAGAGCCCTGGCTGCTGACCCCCCCTCTCCCACCTCCTCTAATGGCTCAGCCACAGGCTCTCCTCCTCCCCCTTCCCTGGGCAGTGGACATTTGAGAGGGGGCAGGAGACTCAAGTCCTGTCCATGCCTCGGCTCACCAGGGCCCAAGAATGATGAAATATTTATTTGGTGATAAGACATTGCCCTTCAGATCAAATGGCTGCTCGGGCCTGGATTACCTTACAATAAGGTAGACCCAATGTCAGTGTCTGCAGCCTACTGGCCTGAGTGGCTGAAGGGTCCCTCACTCCAGCTTGCATGTGAGCCATGGCCAACAGCTCCCCACCCCAACCCCTCGGGCAGGGAAGCAGAAGGACCAGGAGGAGAATCTAGAGACACAGAGCATAGACTAAGCGCCCCTCATCCCCAACCACAACCCCTCCCCTGGATCATCTGGCTTCTGGCCCTTCTGCTTCCCTTTCCTCCCTCAGTGATGTCACCAGGGAGCCAGCCTCCTCTTGTTTCCTCGGAAGAAGGAGTAAACCCAAAGGATCTCTCCCCTCAGGGCTGCCCGTTGATCAAAAGACATCGTTCCTACTACTGGGAACCATTCAGGATAAAATGCACAAACTTGGGGAAACTACAAAGGCTGTAGAAAGTGGACAGATTGCCCACAAACACTGTCCCAGTGACTTCCTTCCTAGTTGGCGTTTTAGAGCCCCTGTCACCTCGAGCTCCACGTGATAAGCTCAGCACACTTCCCCTCTCCTCAGGCCAGCCCGAGCTCTCAGGCATGAGAAAACACTGTATGCACCAGCCTCTGGTGTTCTCCAGAGCCCCCAGCTCAGACTCGCTTTAGTGTTGAGGATTAAATGAGGTAACACATAAGAAGCTATCTGAAATGTTTTAAAATATATACGCCAAATGGTAATAAGGTTTGTTGTCGTGTTTTTCTCCTTTTGACTCACCCCCATGTGCTCCCAGCCCCAGGAAGCTGACCTCTGAGAAAGTCATCCTTCTGGGCACCCTCGCTGATGGTCTCCGGTTTGAACAACGGGAGACATCCAGCAGGAAAAGTGGTTCAGGGACCAAAATTCCCTTCTCCCCTTTGCCCTTTAGCCTCAGGGAGGTAATGGCTCCCAGGTGATGGAAGTCTCTGGGCACCTCCCTATTTGTTTCCTTAACCCTGCTTGCATCTCTGTTAATCTCTTAATTAAAGTTTTTCATTTGAGCCACCTGGGATAAATTGTTTTCCAATTTATCCTGATAATTGATAATCCTGATAAATCAGGCCCGTGACTGATAAACTCAGACACATCCACATCCGTGTCCAGTCAGCTCAAAGGGCCACCCTTGTGTTCCTCCATCACTGGGAGCAGAGAAACCACAGTGTCCATTGATGGTTAAGCTGTCTTCAAGACAGAGCTTCCAAATTCCCAGCAAGGCGACCTTGCCCTTCCTTCCTCCTCCCGTCGTTCTAGCAGCACATTCTTATACAGCAGCTCGGCGTGGGCTGCCAGCAGTTTGACATCAGGATGGAAGAATACAGAGGCCTAAGAGGTTCTGCATTTTCTGGAATCTAATGATTCTGCTGATCCTCTGGTGTTTGGCAATAGCTCTTTCAATGTCGAGATGCTTAAATCACTTCTTTGTTCTTTCTGCTGTGTAACTAGGGCACCACTAGGAGTCTGGAGGAATTGCTGTTTGAGGTAGGTATTTTGGGGGTGGACAGGATAGTTTTTCCCCTTGTTTTGGAGGACTTAAACCATGCACTTGGAAGAAGGTCAAATTTGTTCGGGATTTTCTCCTGCAGTAGAGTCACAGCTGATCCCTTCTTCTGTCCCTTAGTCTCTAACATTACTTCCCTCTCTCCCTCAGGGTGGGTGTCTACTTTGTGAAACACAAGTCCTGCCTTCTTCCTTTGCGTTTATCTCACTCTAACTCCCAAGTAGCTGTAAGCTTCACTGCCAAGTGCCTTCCATTACACATTTATTTATTAAAGGCCTGCCACGCGCCAGGTGAGATTAGGGAAACGGGGAATGATAGTGACCAAAGACAGGAGGCCCAGGACCTCACAGTCTAGCATAAGGCAAGGCTAGAAAAGGCTCAGGGAATTCAAAGAAAACCCGGGAAGGGGAAGCAATTGAGGATGGGGGCTCCCTCTGGGCTGTGCCTCCTGACCATGAGTGTTCTAGGGCAGGGATCGGGTTCACAGCTAGCCTATTTTCCACACCTCAGAGAACATGTGCTTCATCAATAAGTAACCACACCTGAGTTACTATGCAAATAAGCTCAGCTCTACTCTCTCAACAGCCAGGTTCACTTTTCCACTAGCCTTTTCTCTCCAGCTCCCAGACTCTGTGCTATCTTGACTCTGTGGCACTCATTTATCATGGCCTGTCATTACCGAATGAGACACCAAGCATGAAAAAAGACAGTTTGAAGGGTCTTATCTGGTCTCCCTCAGCCTGAGTTTGTTTGGAGGGCCAGTGTTTATCCTGGCCCAATCTCCTGCTTTTGCCAGAGAAACCACCAGCAGTGATAGCTAAATCCATTTAGATTAGGAAAAGGCAGAGAGAAAGGAAAAGCCAGCAGAATGAACCCAGCGGGGAAACCAATTTTGCTGCAGTGAACTAACTGCCTTGCGCATTTCAAATGCAGCTCAATGCTAGTCCTGGTTCACCTTCACTCACCTCACAGCCACAGGCGAAGTTCAGCTGCTAGGAACTTTGATTTCAATTCAGACTGATTTCCAAAATGTCCTGGGGATTCTAAACCTTCACTCCCCCAAACACTTCAGGGTAGGTCATAATGAATCCTACATCTTGCATTTATCTGAGAGAGGAGGTTCCAGTAGTCTATGTGAGGGAGACAGGAAGCAAAGACTAAATAGGAAATCTGCCATCCCTTTTTGTTCCCATTTCCTTTCGTGAAAACCCTTCAAATCAAAAAGTCATTGGATGTGGGAGTTAGGAGAGATGTTGGGGATCATTCAGGCCAATGGCCCCTCCTCATTTTAGAGAACTAATGGAGAACACAGGCCGTGATCAAAATCCCAAAGCCGGTGGCTGAGCTAACCCCGGCTCCAGGCCAGCCTTCTGCTGGCTGCACTACTGCCCTGGGAATTCGTGTGCAAGGCACGGACAGAGGGGGCCATGGGCCCACTCACGGAATAATGAAGAAACTCTGAAGAGGAAGAAATCAGCTGACTTTTAGTTCGCCATCCAGGCTGGCTGTCACGAGGCTAAAATTGGAAGCAGGTGAATCTGCCTGATGAGAGCTGAAGGAGGAAAGTGAGGAAGAGGGAGGGCGGGAGGCAACGAATATATTTCAGAACAAACAGAATCTGTGACTGAATTTACTCCGTGTTCTAGGGTGGCCGCGTTTGGCTCAGAATGAAGTAAGGGCAATATGTCCCTGCAACAGGAAAACGCTTCTTGTATAAATAAAGGTCAAGGCAAGTCTCAGATGTGAGTAAAGGACAGGGGAAGCCGCTTGTGGTGATTGCAGTGATACGCCACCAGATTTCCCTTCCAGAAGGAAGGATTTGTTCCCCCACATGTGAAGCGCTGCTAGAAGACTCCTGGCTGTCAGACCTCTTTGAGACTGCCTGGGCCAAAGGAAGCTGCCCTGCCCAAGGTCCTGCCTTCTGGTGGCAGCCAGGGACCCAACCACAGGAGTGTGAAGACCTGACCCTCTAGCCCCATCTGGGCACACCTTCCCAGCTTCAGAGCTCTCCTGGCAAGCTGAATTCTTTGTTGGGATTGCTTCAGGGCTTAACTTCTCCCCTGCCCATACTTTCTCCTCCTGCCTTCCACACTGTTGATACCAAAAACACTCCCTAGTGAACAGCAGCCTGCACATAGATCCCCATCTCCATCAGCTTCGGGGAGAACCCATATGGCAACACTGCTCATTAAATCAATATACAGAAGGCACAGTGAAAACCCTCCATCCACTGAATCTGATCAATAACCCATCTCTATGAAAGAACATTCCCCAAGTCCTGATTTAGGGAATGAAGTTAAGGCTCTGTAGGTTACAGGCTGTCACCTCACTGCTGACTGCAACGTGTGTATGGAGCCATTCAAGTGCCAGAGCAGTGAGACTGACAAGGCTATTCCTTCCCTTGTACGACCACACCCTATCTGAGCCAGTCAGCCAGAAACAAGTCCAGGCAATTCTTAAAGACTTTTAAAGAAGATTCCAGAACCACCTCTGGCACCCTTTGTAAAGCTGATAAGCCTTAACTATCAGAAATGTTCCCCTGAAATAAATTTAAATTCCTCACACCCATATTAATTTCTTTTTGTTATCTTACACAGAGGTAGAAAACACTTAGAAGCTTCTTCGTTTAGTGACCCTTTGGGATTCATCTCCAATCTTTTCTTCAAAGTGAATGACCCCATTCCCACTAGTTTTCCCACCAAAGATTCTGCTTTCAATCCTATTATCTCTATGGCTTTCTGTGAAAGCCACAAAAAACCCTCTTTCAAACCTTCATTTGAATGTTGGTCAATTTAGGGGCAATGCCAATTTCTCACCTATTAGAGTTAATTTGATCATCCTCTGTGAAATATGGCACTCAGTACTTAACAATTCACCATCCATAAGCAAGCAAGGGCACTTTCCTTAGATTTCCACTCTTCGAAGCAGACATTCCCACAGCCTGGAGATCCTAACAGAGCTTCTCACTGAAGAAGTAGGAAGACATCAAGAGATGAGAAGAAAAACGTTAAACCTGAGGCCTCATGGTTCCTAAGAACCAAGAAGCCACTGTGCCCCAGAGAACAGGAGGGAAGAGAGACTCTGCAGAACTTAGCCAGAGGCAGACATCTCATGTTTGACAGTAATGAACCTCTGCCTATGAGAGAAATCTAAGCACATTAGTTACTTCCTTCTTGCCAAAACTCCGTGAGATATTTAGATTTCTGAGCTATGAATTGAAAGCGAAATAAGCCCTTTTTTGTTTCCCTGTGCTCACTTCAGGATGCTTTCCAGATTTGCATGGTAAACAACAATTTATAAAGGAGTGCATTCGCTTATTTTGCTGTATTTCTGATCCTCTTTGCCAGAGCACAACCCAGTAATTATTATGTTTTAACTATGGATTGGTAGTTTTTATACTCTTTAGGAAAACTCAAACCAGTGATTTTCAACCATTTGGCAAGACCTGTAGACATTTCGGTTAGTCATGACTGGCTGCGGGTGAGCAGGAAACTCTACCGACATCTAGTGGATAGAGGCCAGAATGCTGCTAACCATTCTAGAGAGCCCAGGATAGTCTCATACAACAAAGAATTATTTGGCCCGAAATGATGATAGTGCTGAGGTTGAGAAAAACTCTGACTCACAAATAATTCTGTGTCCTCCTAAATTTACTTACCTCTTCAGGAAGTTTCATGCATTGTTTCTCCTCCTCTGGCCTGGAGAAATTACAAGCTGCTTGACCAACAAGGTCACAGTCTTTCTGTTTTATTCTTTTTTTTTCCTTGATGAAGGCAGAGCTAAGGAACAAAGACAAGTAAAACCCCAAATATAAGGTGAAAACAGCTTAATCTTGGCTCATGGACTACCTTCAAAAGCTATGTGTTGTGTGGGTACCTTTGAACAAGCAGACCAAGTCAGAAAATAACAAGGAATTATCACCAAAAACCATAAGATACCTAGGAATAAACGTAACCAAAGAGGTAAAAGATATGTACTCTGAAAACTACGAAACACTACTGAAAGAAATGGAAAATGACACAAAGAAATGGAAAAACAGGGGCACCTGGGTGGCTCAGTCAGTTAAGTGTTCGACTTCAGCTCAGGTCATGATCTTGCGGTCTGTGAGTTGGAGCCCCGTGTCGGGCTCTGTGCTGACAGCGCGGAGCCTGGAGCCTGCTTCAGATTCTGTGTCTCCCATTCTCTCTGCACAAACCGCGCCGCCCCCCCCACCCACACCCCGGCCTAGCACTCTGACTCTCTCTTAAAAATTAACATTAAAAAAATGTTTTTAAAGAAATGGGAAAACATTCCATGCTTAAGGATCAGAAAAAATGCGTATATATATGTGTGTGTGCGTGCACACACACACAAACACACATACAATGGAATATTATTCAACCATCCAAAAGAATGAAATCTTGCCATTTGCAATAATGTGGATGGAGCTAAAGTGTATTATGCTAAATGAAATAAGTCAGAGAAAGACAAGTACCATATGATTTCACTCATATATGGAATTTAAGAAACAAAACAAATGAACATGGTTGGGGGGGAAGAGAGAGGAAAACCAAGAAACAGACTCTTAACTATAGAGAACAAACTGATGGTTACCAGAGTGGATGTGGATGGGGGGATGGGTTAAATATATGATTAAGTATTAAGGAGGGCACTTGTAATGAGCACCAGGTGTTGTATAGAATCCCTAAATTCTACATCTGAAACTAATATTACACTGTATGTTAACTAACTGGAATTTAAATAGAAACTTAATTAGAAAAATAACAAGGACTTCCCAGAATTACTTCCTAGATCAAGGTCTTATTCTGAGGCACAAAGAGATGCCTCTTGCTCTTAACTGTGTAATAATCTCATCTTCCCACTTTGAATCAAGGATTGAATACTATGTAAGCAGAATAATCAGGTACCCTCTTCACTTGATTTTGAAACCATCCCAATGATTTTGAGAAAACAGACTTCCACAATATGGCTGTAAATTGACCAGCCCGGGCTGTTTCTGTGTATACATTTCTTACTTTTCTGAAGAATAGATTGAACATGTTAAAAATTTTTGAAGGTAAAATTATGATATAGGCAACAGCTTTGCAGGCAGCCTATGCTACAACCTAGAGTAGCACAAACAGAAAAGTCAGCCAAGTCATGAGGGCCCAGTCAAACATATAACAGTGTGGGATCACTGCACAATGGGCAGGATCCTATTACAATATGGCCTTTGAAATGTCTTGAAAAGAAATCCTATGTCTAGAAAACAAAGCCCTTATTTCCAGGCCCCAACTCACCCCACTCATCCCACCCTAATCCCTGCTTCAACTGAATGAAAAAAGGTCAAAAACAGAAAAGGTGCTAGGATTTTATAACATTTTAATACAGAGTAACTTTTTTTTTTCTTTAAAGGGCCATCTTCTAGGGGTGCCTGGGTGGTTCAGTCAGTTAAGTGTCCTACTTTGGCTCAGGTAATGATCACGGTTAATGGGTTCAAGCCCCACATCAAACTCTGTGCTCACAGCTCAGAGCCTACAGCCTGCTTCAGATCTGTGTCTCCTTCTCTCTCTGCCCTCCCCTGCTCTCACTCTGTCTCTCTCTCTCTGCTCTCTCTCAAGAATAAACATTATAAATAAATAAATAAATAAATAAATAAATAAATAAACTTAAAAAAAATAATAAAGGGCCATCTTCTTCAGAATGCAAATCCCACCAAGAATGGTTTTCAAGGAGGATTCTGGGAAGGGTAAAAAGCATCAGGAATCTATCTTTCCACCTAATCAACAATTGCTCTGGCAGAATCTGTCTGACAGTCTAACTCTTTGGGGACTCTAGAATCTACTGAAGGCTTATAACTTCCAGGGGAAGACTTTAACAGTAAATTGGTTACTTTGAGTCAATTTCAGTTATAGTACAGTAGCAACTACCCCTCTCACATCCCCAGTCCCAAAGCAGGCAGCTGTGCACCTTTTCCTGGAGCAGTGTGCACAGATTGCAGAATCCAGGTGGGTAAAAAAGGATATATCTTCCAAATATAGGGTATCTGTTCTCTGATTACTGATTGCTGCTTCTGATCTCAGAGATGCCAACAAAGAGGAAGTTGGCCATTGTTGTTGCACTTCCCTCCATTGTTGCAAGCTTCTCCCCCTTCCAGCTGAAGTAACTTCCAGAGGATTGAAAGGGTCAGTATTCTCTTTTTTCCTCCCTCCATTTTTCTCATTTTCCCTTTTTGGGAAGCAGACATGAAAGAGTAGGATGTTCAAAAGCAACTCCATATACAGGGAAAATTAGAAAGTCATCATGCACACCCAAGGAAAGGTGCAGGCTCAGAAAAGACTTGAGAAGATATTAAGTTTACACCTCAGGCAGGTTCTTGGCACAGAGACAGCGTACAACAATCAAAAACCCCAAAACAATAAACAAAAACTATAAAGCCTTAGGGAAGGGAGAGAATCTGACATCCAGAGTTACCACATTATTAGATTCAAATGTCCAGTTTTCAACAACAACAAAAAATCACAAAGCATATTAAAAAAAAAGCAAAGTATGGTCCATTTAAAGGAAGAAACAAATCAACAGAAACTGTCCCTGAAAAGAACTGATAGCAGATCTACTAGACAAGGACTTTAATACCACTGTCTTAAAGATATTCAAAGAACTAAAGAAAGATTTGAAGAAAGTAAAGAAAATGATGCCTGAACAAAATGGAAATATCAATGAAGAGATAGAAAAACTAAAAAGAGGAGCACCTGGGTGGCTCAATTGGTTAAGCATCTGACTTTTGATTTCAGGTCAGGTCATGTTCACAGTTATGTTATCTAGCCCCATGTCAGGCTCTTTGCTGGGCGTGAAACCTGCTTAAGATTCTCCCTCTCTCTCTGCCCCTCTCCCCAACTCCTGCTCACTCTTTCTCTCTCAGCAGAAGAAAGAACCAACAAACTTGAAGATGGGAAAACAGAAATTATTAAGTCTGAGGAACAGAAAGGAAAAAAAATAAAAGTGACCAGAACGTAAGGGACCTGTGGAATACCATAAAGTGGAACAACATATGCATCATGTGAGTCCCAGAAGAAGAAGAGATAAAGAAGCCAAGAGAATATATGAAGAATTAATGGCTGAAAACCTCCTAAATTTGTTGAAAGACATGAAATAAATATCTAAGAAGACCAATGAGCTCCAAGTAAGATGAACTCAAAGAGACCCACACTAAAACATATTATTATTAAATTTCAAAAAACAAAACCAAAGAGAGAATCTTGAAAGCCACAAGAGAAAAAGGACTTGTCATATACAAGGGGTCTTCAATAAGATTATCAGCAAATTTTTCATCAGAAAATTTGGAGACCAGAAGGCAGTGCTATTCAAAGTGCTAAAAGAAAAAAACTGTCAACCAAGATTCTATATCCAACAAAATTAACCTTCAAGAATGAGGGAGAAATTAAGACTTTCCCAGATAGGGGTGCCTGGGTGGCTCAGTTGAATGTCCAACTTTGGCTCAGGTCATGGTCTCACAGTTCATAAGTTTGAGCCCCACATTGGGCTCCATGCTGTAAGCCCAGAGCCCACTTTGAATCTTCTGTCTCCCTCTCTCTTTGCCCCTCTCCCACTCACACTATCAAAAATAAAAATAAACATTAAAGAAAAAAAGAGTTTCCCAGGTAAACAAAAGCTGAGGGAGTTCATTACCACTAGGCCTACCCTGAAAGAAATGCTCAAGGGAGTACTGCAAGATAAAATAAAAGAACACTAGTCAGTAACTTGAAGGCTTATGACAAAATAAAGATCTCAATAAAGGTAAATACATAGGCAATTATAAGAGTTATTATTACTGTAACAATGGTTTGTAACTCTACCTTTTGTTATCCACATGAATTAAGAGAATAATACATTTTCTAAAAATTAGTCTAAAAGCTAATATTATTGTAACTTTGGTTGTAACTCTAATTTTGTTTTCTGATTAATGCATTTACACGAATTAGTTTATGGTTTGTGGCACACAATGTTCAAAGATGTAATTTTGTGACATCAACTATGTGGGAAGGGGACAGAGCTGTTACAGGAGCAGGGTTTGTTTGTTTGTTTGTTCTAATTTAGTAAAATACACATAACAAAATTTACCATCTTAACCATCTTTATGTGTCCAATTCATTGGTGCTAAATACATTCATAATGTGCTACCATTACCACCATCCATCCCCCTAACTCTTTCATCCTGTAAAACTGAAACTCTATACCCATTAAACAATAAATCCCTGTTCTCCCCTCCCCTTGACTCCTGGAAACTACCATCACACTTTCTTTTTTTATTATTTTTGACTACTCTAAGTACCTCCTACAAATGGAATCATACAGTATTTGTCTTTTTGTGACTGTGATGTTATGTTCAGGAACTGATCAGTTTAAGTCCTCACCCCAGAGAAGCTGGGCAAAAATAAAATAGCAGACAGCCTTTACAAGCAGACTGTTTGCTCTCTGGACTGGTCAAGACTTGCAATTCAAAACCCATGATTGTTAACCCATAAATGCTTAGATCTTTAAGCAAGCTGGCAGAGATCTTTGAAAATTCTATCCCATTGGTGGGCGCTGTTTCCAAAATGTACATTCTCGGGTTGATTCTGTACTTCCAACCTGTGTGAGCATGTGTGTGGTGAGGAAATTGATGAGGGTTTGTTACTAGACATGTTGATCTGTGTATAGCCAAAGAGTTTAAGGCTGATATATACTTCTTGTTAAGCACAAATTCAACTTAAGCTGGCTCTGTATGATCTGATGCAAGAACACAAGGTAACAGAATATAATTCCTTAGATGAAAAAGGCAGAGGCTCCTCAGTGGCCTTAACACATCAACACATGTGGGAGCTTGATGGTAGAGTATTAACTCAATGGAGGACTGAAAACATTTGGTGGTAATTATTCCCATGGGCAGTTTGAAAATACAACATGATAATGGCAGCCTCGCAGCCACAATGCAATTTATACTAAAGAGCCAACTAAATAGAAACAGGGATCAATTTAGGAAAATCTTCAAAATGTATCTTAATAGCCCTTTTTTAAAAACAGTAATACTGCCTTTCTTGGTTTTGTTTTTTACCATCCTATGGCAATGCAATTGAGGGAGGATACTGACAGATTCATTATTTAGCATGGGAGAAAAGGGCATCAAAATTACTTAAGGAGTATGTGTCTTTTCCTCCTTTTACATACAAATTACATCTGTGCTACTTTCCAAGTTCCTCTGCATTAGAAATTAAAATGGCCTCTATTCTAGACCAGCAATACATATAATAGCTCTAACTTTTAGGTTAAAGAATCCTGACTTCTATAACCAGGGCATCAGTACATTAGGCATTCTGCAGCAGCTTTTCCTCAATAAGGAAATATGGTAGCTCTTTACTTACTTTATCTACTCAAAAAGCTTCATTTAAAATTAATGGAAACAAGAAATTCAATCTGGCCTTCCGAGTTTAGGAAAGAGGTTTCAAATTGGGGGCCTACAGGTAAAGTTTGGTCTGTAGATGTGTTTTGTTTGGCCTACATAGTACCCTGAAAATCAGGACTGCTCACATCAAATCTACATTGCCAATTTCTGATAGGGTAATTCTGAGTCCATAATCCTGCATAACAAAAATTAGCTGGAATTTACCATAATCCCTTTCAAAAAGTCACCAGATCCTTCTATGCCTAGTTGTGAAATGCCTTACTAATATATAGTAGTACCCGGCTTCTATAGATACTTGAGTGACCTTCAGTCTGGAGTCTAAAACATCGAGGAGAGATTGACACAGATTCCAAGACCTGTAGGGTACCTGTAGATAATTGACCTTACAAAAGAAACAAGAAGAAATTGCTACATAAATAATAGTACCTTTATTAGTTATCTAATTTTTTTTTCAAGAACTCAACAAATTGTAACTACTAGCAAATTGACAACTTTATATGTTCAGTAGTGCTACTCTAGTTCAACTTTGTTAAAATGCTATTTTTCCCCATGAAACTAATATTACACTATATTTTAACTAACTGGAATTTTTAAAACATGCTGTCTTCTTCCAAGAAGGAATGGAAGAAATTTCTATGAAATAGAGAAAGTTCAAGAAAATAACCAATGAGGCTGTTACTTTGATTTTTAACTCATGCTTTAGCAGTCTAACAAAATTGAAGGCTACTAAAAAGTAATATTTTCATCTGTCAAGATTAAAAAAGTGATTATATACAGTGATTATTTCTTAACTAATCCAGGATTTAGAAAAAGTCCTAAATGTTAAGAAAACTTTTCATTAGATTAAATTTTTGTTTTAGAAAACCTCTAAGCCTTTCCAAACAAATAAAAATAATGGAAATTCATTTTGATAAATGCTTAACCACAATAATTAAACAGAAATGCAAATACATGTTAGTACAATGAAATATTTCTGACTCTGGAAGAAACATTTTCCTCTCTTTCACTGGTATGGCGGAAAGAACACCTAACTTGAAGTCAAAGATTAGTTTATCGAGACCCTTGCTACATGATCTTCAGCATATCGCTTTGCCTTCTGGTCCCTTTCCTTTGCCTATAAAAATGGGGATCATAATCTCTATTTCATAAAATTGTTGTAAGGATTTTAATGAGAATATATATCAAAATAGTTATCACAGTGTCTGGCACAGAGAGCACTTAAAACATTTGTGTTCCTCTTCTCTTCCACAGGAGGTCTACACACCACCACTGGGGCTGCCACCACGTCTCTAGTGATCCCTGAGAAGTTGCAGCACATTTTGCAAGTGCCCAACACCAATATCAATGGGTGGTGGAAAGTAACCTTTGCCATCACTGCAATTAAGGGTGTGGGGCAAAGATATGCTCATGTGGTGATGAGGAAAGCAGACAATGATCTCACCAAGAGGACAGGAGAGCTCACTGAGGATGAGGCGGAATGTGTAGTCCCTATTATGCAGAATCCACACCAGTGTAAGTTCCCAGGCTGGTTTTTGAATAGACAAAAAGACGTGAAGGATGGAAAATACAGCCAGGTCCTGGCCGATGGTCTGGACAACAAACTTTGCGAAGACCTGGAACAACTGAAGATTTGGGCCCACAGAAGGCTGGCACCACTTCTGGGGACTTCATGTCCAAGGCCAGCACACCAAGACCACAGACTGCCGTGGCAGCGCCATGGGTGTGTCCAAGAAGAAATAAATCTGTAGGCCTTGTCTGTTAATCGTTTATACGCCTATAAAAAATTTTCTGTTCTTTTCATACATGGGAGGCAAATGCGTTCCCCATAGAAAAAATGAAAAAGCCACGCGGGATGAATAGGCAAAGCACTGAGGATTTTTAGGGCAGTGAAACTATTCTGATACTTGTCATTATAAATTTGTCCAAACCCATAGAACGTACACCAAGAGTGCACCCTCATGTAAACTATGGACAGGGTGATAATGATGTGTCACTCGAGGTTCATCAAATGTAACAAATGTATCACTCTAGTGGGGGATACTGATAATGGGGGAGGTGGTGCATATGTGGGGGCATGGGGATATATGGAAAATCTGTATCTTCTTCTCAATAATGCTGTGAATCTAAAACTGCTCAAAACAAAATCGAGGTTTTTTTAGAGCCATGGGTTTAGAAAAATGACTAATCTTGAATATTTTTAACCAAATGTAGAATTTCTATTATAGCTATTTCAATATAGCTGTCAGAGAATAATGTTATAAATCAAACATTAATGCGGTGCTGACCCTGAAAATTATGGCTACTAGTATGACTCAATACACAACCTAAAAACAAAGCAGGAATCTAACAACAATGCACACATATGTTCGTGTACAAGACACATATAAGAATGTTCATGGAAGCACTATGTGTATTAGCCCTATGCTGGAAACAACTTACATGTCCATCCCTGCTACAACTGTGGTGTACTTATATAATGGAATAATAAGCAGCTTTGAGAATGATTAATTGCAAACACACATGGTGGAAAAAATCTCACAAAAATAATAAAGGGCAAAAGAACCAAACACACAGAAAAATTCATTATGATTTCTTTTATATATAATTCAAAATCAGGTAAAACTTATGATATGAGAAGTCAGAATAGAGGCTATCTTTGGGAGGGGATCATAGTGACTAGAAGGGGCTTCTTGGATTACAGCAGTATTCTGTTTCTTCACTTTGGAGGTAGTTACACAACGTGTTCACTTTGTGAAAAATTATTGAGCTCTAGAGTTATAATTTGTGCATTTTTCAGGATGTATTATTGGGTATATGTATGTTTATATATCAATAAGAGTTACCATAAATAAATAAAGCAACAGTAAATTCACAACATGAACATTAAATATGGGAGGTACTAGGTCCAGCCTGGTATTTATTCATGCAACTATTTATTGAAATTTACTTTGTACCCAGTACTGTTTGATTTTGGTGATACAGTGGTAAATGTTATAGGCTGAATTGTGTCTTCCCAAAATCCCCATGTTGCAGCCCTAACCCCTAGTACCTCATAATGTGACCTTGTTAGGAGACAGGGTCTTTACAGAGGTAATCAAGTAAAATGAGGTCATTGGGGGGGGGGCCCTACTCCAATATGACGGGCGTCCTTATAAGAAGAGGAAATTTGGACACAGACACAGGCATAAAGGGAAGATGACATAAAGACAGAGGAAGATGGCCACCCATAAGTCAAGAAGAGAGCCAGATATCTGGAACAGATTCTTCCCTCACAAGCTTTCTAAGGAACCAGCCCTGCCAACACCTGGATCTCCTCAACTTGTAGCCTTCAGAACTGTGAGACAATCCATTTCTGTTGGTTAAAACACTCTGTAGTACTTTGTTTCAGCAGCCCTAGAAAACAAATACAGTTAACCCTAGCTTATTTCCCATACCCTCAAAAGGTACTGTCCTTGCCCTCAATTACAGTACTGTTCCCAACTACAACGATGATAACTGCAATAAAGGGAAAATTTGCCTAATTGAGAAAGTCATTAAAGGCTTCCCTGAGGAAGTTTTAACTAAGCTAAAAACTGAAGTAAAAAAAATATATTTTTATTTATTTACTTAAAATTTTTTAATGTTTTTTTTTTTTTTTTTAATTTTTTTTTCAACGTTTTTTATTTATTTTTGGGACAGAGAGAGACAGAGCATGAACGGGGGAGGGGCAGAGAGAGAGGGAGACACAGAATCGGAAACAGGCTCCAGGCTCCGAGCCATCAACCCAGAGCCTGACGCGGGGCTCGAACTCACGGACCGCGAGATCGTGACCTGGCTGAAGTCGGACGCTTAACCGACTGCGCCACCCAGGCGCCCCAATGTTTTTTTTTTTTGAGAAAGAGAAATACAGAGTGTGTGTGGGGGAGGGGCAGAGAGCTGTCAGCACAGAGCCCCATGCAGGACTTGAGCCCATGAACCATGAGATCATGACCTGAGCTGAAGTCAGATGCTTAACTGACTAAGCCACTCAGGCATCCCTAAAAGAAATTACTGACTAGGTAAAAAGAAAGGGACAAGGCTTCCAGGTAAAAGAAATAGCATATTTTAAAGCCCTTTATGTAGAGACCACTTTTAGGCAAACAGGCTTGAGCAGCATAATGTAGAAAGGGCCCACAGCAAACCCCTGGCTGAATACAGACAGGGCCATCAGGAGACTCACCTCAAAATATCTATAGGCCTTAACTGATGGATGGGCTACTTACAACCAGCAGTTACCAAAAAGGGAAAAATTCCATACTTTCCCATCTCACCTCACCTTCCAGCTTTAAATACAGCACAGCTCCCCCGTCAACTGGCTCGTTGCACCCTGCCTTTCCTCTGCTGTCCTGCCTGCTGCTCCCTTGCAGTGTATTCAATAAACTTCTATCTCCTTTGTTCTGCCTCGAATGAATCCTTTCACCTCCCCCACCAACGGCTTCCACCCGATGGCCACCCCCCATCTGGGAGCCCCCATTCGATCAGGAGAGACACGTTTTTGTCTTTTAACTTTTTTAATGCTTTATTTTATTTTTGAGAGAGAGAGAGCAGCGGAGGGGCAGACAGAATCCGAAGCAGGCTCCAGGCTCTGACTTGTGAGTACAGAGACCGATGCGGGGCCTGAACCCATGAACCGCGAGATCATGACCTGAGCCAAAGTTGGACACTTAACCAGGCACCCCAGAAGAGACACACATTTAATCACCACACATTACAGGAGGAACAAAAAGAAAGCACACATCTGGGTGAAGAAAGTGAGGAGTACAGTAGGAAAGAGGCTAGAGAGGCAGCTGGAATCCTGATCATGCAGGCCACGTTAAGGATTTTGGACTTTATCTCAGGAGGCACTGAGACGACCAAACACTTAGTGCATCATAATATGATAGGATGTGAAGTACTCAACATACTTGTAAGTATTCTTGTCAAAAATAGCTGAACCTAAATCTAGTCAAGTCTTTATTTTTATTTATTTTATTTTATTTTATTTTTAACGTTTATTTATTTTTGAGACAGAGAGAGACAGAGCATGAACAGGGGAGGGTCAGAGAGAGGGAGACACAGAATCTGAAACAGGCTCCAGGCTCTGAGTTGTCAGCACAGAGCCCGACGTGGGGCTCAAACTCACAGACCGCGAGATCATGACCTGAGCCAAAGTCGGCTGCTTAACTGACTGAGCCACCCAGGTGCCCCTATTATTTTTTTTAATATATGAAACTTATTGTCAAATTGGTTTCCATCAACACCCAGTGCTCATCCCAAAAGATGCCCTCTTCAATACCCATCACCCACCCTATCCTCCCTCCCACCTCCCCCAAAAGAGTTTGTTCTCAGTTTTTAAGAGTCTCTTATGCTTTGGCTCTCTCCCACTCTAACCTCTTTTTTCTTTTCCTTCCCCTCCCCCATGGGTTTCTGTTAAGTTTCTCAGGATCCACATAAGAGTGAAACCATATGGTATCTGTCTTTCTCTGTATGGCTTATTTCACTTAGCATCACATTCTCCAGTTCCATCCACGTTGCTACAAAAGGCCATATTTCATTCTTTCTCATCGCCACGTAGTACTCCATTGTGTATATAAACCACAATTTCTTTATCCATTCATCAGTTGATGGACATTTAGGCTCTTTCCATAATTTGGCTATTATTGAGAGTGTTGCTATAAACATTGGGGTACAAGTGACCCTATGCATCAGTACTCCTGTATCCCTTGGGTAAATTCCTAGCAGTGCTACTGCTGGGTCACGGGGTAGGTCTATTTTTAATTTTCTGAGGAACCTCCACACTGTTTTCCAGAGCAGCTGCACCAGTTTGCATTCCCACCAACAGTGCAAGAGGGTTCCCGTTTCTCCACATCCTCTCCAGCATCTATAGTCTCCTGATTTGTTCATTTTGGCCACTCTGACTGGCGTGAGGTGATATCTGAGTGTGGTTTTGATTTGTATTTCCCTGATGAGGAGCGACATTGAGCATCTTTTCATGTTCCTGTTGGCCATCCGGATGTCTTCTTTAGAGAAGTGTCTATTCATGTTTTCTGCCCATTTCTTCGCTGGATTATTTGTGGAGTTTGGTGAGCTCTTTATAGATTTTGGATACTAGCCCTTTGTCCGATATGTCATTGGCAAATATCTTTTCCCATTCCGTTGGTTGCCTTTTAGTTTTGTTGATTGTTTCCTTTGCTGGGCAGAAGCTTCTTATCTTCATGAGGTCCCAATAGTTCATTTTTGCTTTTAATTCCCTTGCCTTTGGGGATGTGTCAAGTAAGAAATTGCTACGACTGAGGTCAGAGAGGTCTTTTCCTGCTTTCTCCTCTAGGGTTTTGATGGTTTCCTGTCTCACATTCAGGTCCTTTATCCATTTTCAGTTTACTTTTGTGAATGGTATGAGAAAGTGGTCTAGTTTCAACCTTCTGCATGTTGCTGTCCAGTTCTCCCAGCACCATTTGTTAAAGAGACTGTCTTTTTTCCATTGGATATTCTTTCCTGCTTTGTCAAAGATTAGTTGGCCATACTTTTGTGGGTCTAGTTCTGGGGTTTCTATTGTATTCCATTGGTCTATGTGTCTGTTTTTGTGCCAATACCATGCTGTCTTGATGATTACAGCTTTGTAGAGGCTCAAGTCTGAGATTGTGATGCCTCCCTCTTTGGTCTTCTTCTTCAAAATTACTTTGGCTATTTGGGGACTTTTGTGGTTCCATATGAATTTTAGGATTTCTTGTTCTAGCTTCTAGAAGAATGCTGGTGCAATTTTGATTGGGATTGCACTGAATGTGTAGATAGCTTTGGGTAGTATTGACATTTTGACAATATTTATTCTTCCAATCCATGAGCAGGGAATGTTTTTCCATTTCTTTATATCTTCTTCAATTTCCTTCATAAGCTTCCTATAGTTTTAAGCATACAGATCTTTTACATCTTTGGTTAGGTTTATTCCTAGGTATTTTATGCTTCTGGGTGCAATTGTGAATGGGATCAGTTTCTTTATTTGTCTTTCTGTTGCTTCATTATTAGTGTATAAGAATGCAAGTGATTTCTGTACATTGATTTTGAATCCTGCAACTTTGCTGAATTCATGTATCAGTTCTAGCAGACTTTTGGTGGAGTCTATCGGATTTTCCATGTATAATATCATGTCATCTGCAAGAAGTGAAAGCTTAACTTCATCTTTGCCAATTTTGATGCCTTTGATTTCCTTTTGTTGTTTGATTGCTGATGCTAGAACTTCCAACACTATGTTAAACAACAGTGGTGAGAGTGGACATCCCTGTCGTGTTCCTGATCTCAGGGGGAAAGCTCTGTTTTTCCCCATTGAGGATGATGTTAGCTGTGGGCTTTTCATAAGTGGCTTTTATGATGTTTAAGCATGCTCCTTCTATCCCAACTTTCTCGAGGGCTTTTATTAAGAAAGGTTGCTGAATTTTGTCAAATGCTTTTTCTGCATCGATTGACAGGATCATATGGTTATCTCCTTTTATTAATGTAATGTATCATGTTGATTGATTTGGGAATGTTGAACCAGCCCTGCATCCCAGGAATGAATCCCACTTGATCATGGTGAATAATTCTTTTTATATGCTGTTGAATTCGATTTGCTAGTATCTTATTGAGAATTTTTGCATCCATATTCATCAGGGGTATTGGCCTGTAGTTCTCTTTTTTTTTACTGGGTCTCTGTCTGGTTTAGGAAACAAAGTAATACTGGCTTCATAGAATGAGTCTGGAAGTTTTCCTTCCCTTTCTATTTTTTGGAATAGCTTGAGAAGGATAGGTATTATCTCTGCTTTAAACGTCTGGTAGAACTCCCCTGGGAAGCCATCTGGTCCTGGACTCTTATTTGTTGAGAGATTTTTGATAACTGATTCAATTTCTTCGCTGGTTATGGGTCTGTTCAAGCTTTCTATTTCCTCCTGATTGAGTTTTGGAAGTGTGTGGGTGTTTAGGAATTTGTCCATTTCTTCCAGGTTGTCCAGTTTGTTGGCATATAATTTTTCATAGTATTCCCTGATAATTGCTTGTATTTCTGAGGGATTGGTTGTAATAATTCCATTTTCATTCATGATTTTATCTATTTGGGTCATCTCCCTTTTCTTTTTGAGAAGCCTGGCTAGAGGTTTATCAATTTTGTTTATTTTTTCAAAAAACCAACTCTTGGTTTCATTGATCTGCTCTACAGTTTTTTTAGATTCTATATTGTTTATTTCTGCTCTGATCTTTATTATTTCTCTTCTTCTGCTGGGTTTAGGGTGTCTTTGCTGTTCTGCTTCTATTTCCTTTAGGTGTGCTGTTAGATTTTGTATTTGGGATTTTTCTTGTTTCTGGAGATAGGCCTGGATTGCAATGTATTTTCCTCTCAGGACTGCCTTCGCTGCATCCCAAAGCGTTTGGATTGTTGTATTTTCATTTTCATTTGTTTCCATATATTTTTAAATTTCTTTTCTAATTGCCTGGTTGACCCACTCATTCTCTAGTAGGGTGTTCTTTAACCTCCATGCTTTTGGAGGTTTTGCAGACTTTTTCCTGTGGTTGATTTCAAGCTTCATAGCATTGTGGTCTGAAAGTATGCATGGTATGATCTCAATTCTTGTATACTTATGAAGGGCTGTTTTGTGACCCAGTATGTGATCTATCTTGGAGAATGTTTCATGTGCACTTCAGAAGAAAGTATATTCTGTTGCTTTGGGATGCAGAGTTCTAAATATATCTGTCAAGTCCATCTGATCCAATGTATCATTCAGGGCCCTTGTTTTTTTATTGACCATGCGTCTAGATGATCTATCCATTGTTGTAAGTGAAGTGTTAAAGTCCCCTGCAATTACTTCTTATCAGTAAGAAGTAATCTTATCAGTAAGGTTGCTTATGTTTGTGAGAAATTGTTTTATATATCTGGGGGCTCCCGTATTCAGCGCATATACATTTATAATTGTTAGCTCTTCCTGATGGATACACCCTGTAATTATTACATAATGCCCTTCTTCATCTCTTGTTACAGCCTTTAATTTAAAGTCTAGTTTGTCTGATATAAGTATGGCTACTCCAGCTTTCTTTTGACTTCCAGTAGCATGATAAATAGTTCTCTATCCCCTCACTTTCAATCTGAAGGCGTCCGCAGGTCTAAAATGAGTCTCTTGTAGACAGCAAATAGATGGGTCTTGGTTTTTTTTTGTCCATTCTGATACCCTATGTCTTTTGGATGGCTCATTTAGTCCATTTACATTCAGTGTTATTATAGAAAAATATGGGTTTAGAGTCATTGTGATGTCTGTAGGTTCCATGCTTGTAGCGATGTCTCTGGTAGTTTGTCTCACAGGATCCCCCTTAGGATCTCTTGTAGGGCTGCTTTAGTGGTGATGAATTCCTTCAGTTTTTGTTTGTTTGGGAAGACCTTTATCTCTCCTTTATATCCTTTATCTCTCTAAATGACAGATTTGCTGGATAAAGGATTCTTGGCTGCATATTTTTTCTGTTCATCACATCGAAGATTTCCTGCCATTCCTTTCTGGCCTGCCAAGTTTCAGTAGAGAGATCAGTCACGAGTCTCATCAGTCTCCCTTTATACGTTAGAGCATGTTTATCCCTAGCTGCTTTCAGAATTTCCTCTTTATCCTTGCATTTTGCCAGTTTCACTATGATATGTCGTGCAGAAGATCGATTCAAGTTACGTCTGAAGGGAGTTCTCTGTGCCTCTTGGATTTCAATGCCTTTTTCCTTCCCCAGATCAGGGAAGTTCTCAGCTATTATTTCTTCAAGTACACCTTCAGCACCTTTCCCTCTCTCTTCCTCCTCTGGAATACCAATTATGCGTAGATTATTTCTCTCTAGTGCATCACTTAGCTCTCTAATTTTCCCCTCATACTCCTGGATTTTTTAATCTTTTTCTCAGCTTCTTCTTTTTCCATAATTTTATCTTCTAGTTCACCTATTCCCTCCTCTTCCTCTTCAATCCGAGCTGTAGTCGCCTCCATTTTATTTTGTAGCTCATTAATAGCATTTTTTAGCTCCTCCTGGCTGTACCTTAGTACTTGATCTCTGTAGCAATAGATTCTCTGCTGTCCTCTATACTGTTTTCAAGCCCAGCGATTAATTTTATGACTATTATTCTAAATTCACTTTCTGTTATATTGTTTAAATCCTTTTTGATCAGTTTGTTAGCTGTTGTTATTTCCTGGAGTTTCTTTTGAGGGAAATTCTTCCGTTTCGTCATTTTGGACAGTCCCTGGAGTGGTGTGGAACTGCAGGGCACTTCCCCTGTGCTGTCTTGAATAACTTGCGTTGGTGGGTGGGGCCACAGTCAGACCTGATGTCTGCCCCCAGCCCACCGCTGGGGCCACAGACTGGTGTGTACCTTCTCTTCCCCTCTCCTAGGGGCGGGATTCACTGTGGGGTGGGGTGGGGTGGCCCGTGTGGCTACTTGTACACTGCCAGGCTTGTGGTGCTGGGGATCTGGCATATTAGCTGGGGTGGATCGGCAAGGTGTACAGGGGCGGGAGGGGCAGGCTCACCTCGTTTTTCCTTCGGTGATCTGCTTTGGGAGGGGCCCTGTGGCACCAGGAGGGAGTCAGACCTGCCGCCGGAGGGATGGATCTGCAGAAGCACACCACTGCATGGTGCAAGCAAGTTCCCTGACAGGAACTGGTTCCCTTTGGAATTTTGGCTGGGGGATGGGCGAGGGAGATGGCCCTGGCAAGCGCCTTTGTTCCCTGCCAAGCTGAGCTCTGTCCTCCGGGGCTCAACAACTCTCCCTCCCGTTGTCCTCCAGCCCTCCCGCTCTCTGAGCAGAGCTGTTAACATATAACCTTCCAGATGTTAAGTCCCGCTTGCTGTCCGAACACACTCCGTCCGGCCCCTCCACTTTTGCAAGCCAGACTCGGGGGCTCTGCTTGGCCAAAGGGCTGCCCCTCCGCCCTGGCTCTCTCCCGCCAGTCCATGTAGCTCGCACTGCCTCTCCACCCTTCCTACCCTCTTCCGTGGGCCTCTCGTCTGCGCTTGGCTCCGGAGAATCCGTTCTGCTAGTCTTCTGGCGGTTTTCTGGGTTATTTAGGCAGGTGTGGGTGGAATCTAAGTGATCAGCAGGACGCAGTGAGCCAGCGTCCTCCTATGCCACCATCTTCCTCAAGTCTTTAGAACTAACTTCCATTTATAGGAAATATGGGAAATGGAATAACAAATAAAGGAATACCTTAAGGTCAAATACCAGTCAGACAAATCTAGCAGGTGGAACATTTTTGGTAACAACCACCCAGTCCAACCAGTCAATAGAGAGAGAAAAAAAGGTGAGGGTGAGGCATACTCTAGATGCGGAGATACAATAACCAAACAGAACACACAAACCTTGTTTAGATCCTAATTAGAGCAAATCAACTATAAAAAGGTATTTTTAAGCAATTGGTGAAATTTGAATATGGAGTGTATATTAGATGATACTAAGGAATTATTATTTTTAAAAGTAAAATAAAGTAAAAGACACAGCTGTGTCTCCACTGAAGCTGTAATTTTGATAGCAGAGACCATACACAAAGTAGGTATTCAGTATATGTTATTGATTCTGATGTTGAATCTATCTTGCTTGGTATTTCAAATTTACGCAAAAGGTCAAAAAATACTAGGGAATCATTTGTACCTTTGCAGAATTACAGAATTTTTGAGTTATAAATGATAAGAGGAATTATCTAGTCAAAATAAACTTATGAAGAAAAGGACACAAAGCCAGGTTGTGGTAGAGCTGGTCTCGCATGCAGGGTCCTATGCCAAGAGGCTCATGTTATGCATCTCTTCAGTGCAGCCTACAGGAGGCTCCGACTGCTTCCAAACCTTTTGTAGCTCACAGCTCCACTCCTCCCCCTCCCCCCCACTTGACTTCATATTCTTTCTTGCTCTTCCTCCCAACTCCATCTCTAGACATTTTGATTTATATTCACTTGACAAGTTTCACATTCCTTGGGAAAACTGCCGCAGGTAATGCTAAACAGAGGAGGAACAATAATGAGTGGAGGAAAAACATTTTAAAATAAAAGCAAAATTAACAGTAACAACAACAGCTGCTGTTCCAAGCTTTTTCCACATTTAAGTTCCTACTTCATCCTCCTGGCTTTCAGGGATAATTTTCCCCCTAAGTTCTGTCAATGGACACATAATAGCTTTCTATCAATTATACAAGTCTCAAAGAAAAAAGGTTTCATTGGTATATTAAAAATCAATGCTGCTAAAAATAAACAAAAATTCAAATTTTTTAAAAAATAAAAAATCAATGCTGCTGAAATGCCTTTTCTCTTTCCCTTTCTTTTTTCCATCCTTCATCTTTTCTTTTCAAAAAAATCACAGCTAATGTGATGGCCAGAAATCAAAATATTATTAGTTACTATAAGCCTTTTAGTAATATGTTGCTTTTTAAATTATGTACATATATTACTTTAAAAAATATTGTTTTAGAAAACTCAATTATAATTATGCATTACTGTGTTTAGCAATATATGGAAAAACTGAGAATGCAGCCAGTACCCTCTGGATTTATAAGATAAGCCAAGAAACCCTAGCATAGACAGATCACTTACTTTAGGAATAAGGTATATCAGTATTATCAAATACACCAAAGAAGGATAATTATACAAATAAAGACAGATAGATATGTGGGATTTAGTAAGTTTAAGCCAAGCAGAGGAACATATATTTCTGGGACCTATTACACAGAAATAACAGTTACCTTCTGCAAAATTCCTCTATTATGTTATATACTTCTATTATACACACATATCACTAACCTTCATAACAAACCTTTGGAGGAGTATTACTGCCTGTATTTTACAAAGAGGAAGAGGTAAGACCAGAATTTAAATACGAGGCTACCTGATTCCAAGTTCATATTCTTTCAACTATAGAGTAAAAAAACAGACATTCAATTTAAATTTAGGAGGGGAAAGAAGCTTGACTTTTTACTCCTACTCCATCTCATAGCAGCTCACTGTTACCAAGTTCCATGATCAAGGCTGATATTTAGCTGGTATGCTCTGCCATGGCATAAGGCTGAAAGCTGTTAAGATTAGCTGGGGATCTGTTCTGTTTGACTCATGGTGCCCGTGCCATGTGGATCACTAAATATGTTGAATATCCTACCCGTCCGTGACACAACCTGAGTATTCCAACAAATACTTACTCAGACATTTGAAATCATCCCAAACCACCTACGACATATGTTCCATACCTACAGGTATCTCAGGTCTACATCCATGCAAAATTTGGCTGGTCTTCTCTCTAGGTAAGAACATGCTAGGATTCCCAATTTTTGGAGTAGAAGCCTAACATTTGCCATTTACATTGACCAAAGCATGGGGCACATCTTTAAGTCAGTAGTACAAAATTACTATACTTAGGATTTCACCAGTGAGTCCAACCTCAAAATGACATCCTGTCTTTCTTGTTAAAAATCAGGCTCATAGGATTCAATATTTGGGAAATTAGTCTGACAGGATACTACCCACACCTTCCCCAGTTCTTACTATGAAATTTGATCACCAGAAAAGAATAGATGTTAGCTTATGCCCTTAGATAGAAGTACATACCTAAACTGAGTTATATTCTTGGATTTTATCAAGATTCAATATAAGAAATGACCATATGGAGAAAAAGAAAGCAACAGTCTAAATGTTTCAAGGACAAATCTAAATGTCAACATAATAAGAGCAACATGATTTCTGAGAGCTTCACACTTTGGATTTATTTATAAGTTAGTTATGCCAAAATCAGTTTGTCCAACCAACACACATAAAATGTTATACAGGCTCCCTCAACTGGTTAAGATGTAGCACTACCAAAAAACATGTTCCATTAAGTTGACTGTATCATCTTCTTGAGAAATTTCTGTAACTCCAGCCTGAGATCGAAGAATGGACATGATGTCACGAGATAATTTGTCAAAGCCATTCTGTAAACATATATTTGCTACTTCTTGCCAGTTTTCTAATGAGCAAAATGGATCATTTATCATAAGATGTTCCACTATACCTAAGGAAAAAAATTATAATATTATAGTATGTCACCTATTCTTATTTGAAAATCCATATTTAGCAATTCTTCAAAAATAGAAAGGGTTATCATTTCAACTCACTATTAAACCTGATTCCTATAAGTTTAATGTGGAGCGCTTCATCCAACTCATGGTAAGTAATCAAGTGTTAGTTTCTTCTGCTTTTTCATGAACCTTTTCATGCCTCACTGCAACCCTCTACCATGTCTCACATTCCCACACCTTTACTCATCTCCTTCTTGGTAAGGCTAGCAGATATTGAAAGTTACAAGGAAGGGAGCTTAGAAAATGAAGAATGAGGGCTCAGCCTTATTCAGAGTCTACAAGGTACCATTAGACACTATCATGTAACTGAGGGCTTACAGGTCTAGTTTTCATGATCCTTCAAATTCTTTTATAAATTCCCTAGTAGTGCTGACCCAAGTGCTTAAAAACCTCTTCGGCAAACCCTCCATCTTATCTCTGATAGAGAGAGACCTCTTAATGATGGGGCTTCTGTAACAAATATTTTTTCTAAGGATATAAAAGAATGAGTTTATTAAATAAAACTAAGGAGATTATTTGCTTTTGAAAATCAATTACAGTGACCCCCTTGGAATATATTTATTTAGGGAACTCATTTCTTATCTATTACCTGCATTACTTATGATACTTAATGAAAGATCTTTTTAAAACATTGTCATCACTATTATTTTATTTCTACCATAACTCTGTCAAATAAAATAATTTAGTTGATATCTATAATTTCAAAATTATCTTCCCAAATATGTTTTAATGTAATCTGCTATTCATTCTTAAACCCCATGTAGTAATTTAAAATCAAATTGTCTGCTCAAGTTCCTATATTAGAGAAAGGAAAGAAAAAATGAGATTTCATTAGTAATTCTTGACCCTACTACAGAGTTATGTTCAGAGTAAATATCATATGTAACTGATACGTACATATATATTTAGTTTAAGATTAAAATATAGAAAGATTATTTCCAAGGGCACCTGGGTGGCTCAGTAGGTTAAGTGTCTAGTGCTTAATTTTAGCTTAGGTCATGATCTCATGGTTTGTGAGTTCAAGCCCCATGTTGGGCTCTGCACTAAGAGCACAGAGCCTGCTTGGGATTCTCTTTCTCCTCCCCTGCTTATAGTCTCTCTCAAAATAAATATTTTTTAAAAAAAGATTATGTCTAAATAACACTTAAAATATATAAAAAGTTATTAAATATAAATATTTATTAATATATGTAAAGTTTTTAGAGTAGTGTTAGCTAATATAATTATTAAAATGTTCCCCTAAATCTTCACAAAGATTCTCTCTTCTTTGTAATTCCCTCAAGAAATAAATACTATTGGGGCGCCTGGGTGGCTCAGTTGGTTGGGCGTCCTACTTTGGCTCAGGTCATGATCTTGCAGTTCATGAGTTCCAGCCCCACATCGGGCTCTATGCTGACAGCACAGAGCCTGGAGCCTGTTTCAGATTCTGTGTCTCCCTCTCTCTCTACCGCTTCCCCACTCACACTCTGTCTCTCTCTCTCAAAAATAAATAAACATTGGGGCGCCTGGGTGGCTCAGTTGGTTAAGCGTCCGACTTCGGCTCAGGTCATGATCTCACGATCTGTGAGTTCGAGCCCCGCGTCGGGCTCTGTGCTGACAGCTCAGAGCCTGGAGCCTGCTTCACATTCTGTGTCTCCCTCTCTCTCTGCCCCTCCTCTGTTCATACTCTGTCTCTCTCTGTCTCAAAAATAAATAAGCGTTAAAAAAAATTAAAAAAAATAAATAAATAAACATTAAACAATTAAAAAAAAATACTATTGTTAACAGACTATTATTGACATGGTAGTCTTTACATTTATAAACTCTTAAAGTCAATTCCTGCCAAGAAGGAATTCTTAGGAAGAATGAGTTAACTCAAACATAATAATCTTGAACCTTTCCCTAAACAACCCAATACTTTTTCTTCTACAACAACATTTTACTATACTCACCTTTCCCACCTTTACTTATCTCTTGAAGTAGCTTAATGCCAACTTTTTTCATATCTACAGAGAACAGATGAAGTATAGCAAGACCAAAAGATAAAGATGGTGGTTTCCCGTTCCATTCTCTAGTGAGACACTGAATTAATTCAGTGTGAGGACATAACTTGATTAGGTCCATCAGGTCATCTGAAAGCAAAATTCAAAAACTATGTCTCAACATCCTAATATGATACATCAACTACAAACTGGGACCAACTAATATCTATACCTGCCAATCAACATTTCTTTTTCCAATCCTTCCAAAGCCCTCAGTGAACTTAACACTACTATCTCCAATCAAGAAGAAAAAAAATCATGCTCAGCATAGCAAAAAACGAAAGAAAACTACTAGTAGCAAGGACTACCAGGAAAACAAATTATCAAAGAACTGTGGTAGAATAGAAATAATTAGATTGGCAATCAGGAAACCTGATCTAACCACAATTCCATCAGTCCCTTATTCTTTTGGATCCCAGTTTATGCATCTTAAAAGTGCTAGCATTAGGGCTCCTGGGTGGCTCAGTTTGGTTAAGTATCGGACTTTAGCTCAGGTCATGATCTCACGGTTTTTGAGCTCGAGTCCCACATCGGGCTCTCTGCTGTTAGCTCAGAACCCACTTCAGATCCTGTCCCCCTCTTTCTCTGCCCCTTCCCTGCTCTCTCTCTCTCAAAAATAAATGAACATTAAAAAAATAAAGTTTTAGCATATCCAATTTCTAAGGTTCCATCTAACAATATTATGTTTGTCTATATCTTGCTGTTCATATTTGGGCCAACTTCTAGTGAGTATAATTTCTTTCTTCCTGTGTCTTGCACAGAAAAAGGGGCTCAGTAATTTTTTTCCTAAAAATATTATTTTAGAAACTCAAAAATGAAGACTTTAAGAAGCCATTAGCCCGTTCAAGTAGCTAGTAGCTGAGCCATATGAAGTTGCCTACATTTGACCATGCTTTACTACAAAAAAGGATATTTCATATGGTTTAATATACTAGATAACTACTGAGTTGATACTACAATTATGATTTACATTAAAAAAATTTTTTTTAATGTTTATTTATTCTTGAGGGAGAGATAAGAGTGTGAGTGGGGGAGGAGCAGACAGCGAGGGGGAGACACAGAATCTGAAGCAGGCTCCAGGCTCCGAGGTGTCAGCACAGAGACCCATGTGGGTCTCGAACTCACAAACCATGAGATCATGACCTGAGGTGAAGTCGGACGCTTAACCGACTGAGCCACTCAGGCACCCCCATGATTTACATTCTTAAATTTATAAACTTTGTGTTAACTAAAGTTTTTCAAGTAAAAAATTTACTTTCTCAGGGTGCCTGGATGACTCAGTGGGTTAAGCATCTGACTTTGTCTGAGGTCATGATCTCATGGCTCATGGGTGCAAGCCCCGCATGGGGCTCTGTGCTGACAGCTCAGAGCCTGGAGCTTGCTTTGGATTCTGTGTCTCCTTCTCACTCTGCCCCTCCTCCCCAGCCCACACTCTGTCTGTCCCTCTCTCTCTCAAAAATTAACATTAAGCATTAAAAAAAAAATTTGTTTTTAATATTATTCTTTGGTCACAACAGAGGTAGTATTCAGAATAATTCCTGAAAGCCTTTTAAGAACTACCATAAACATAATTTGCAATTTTTTGACTGATAATATAAGATAATCTAGTGTTTATTAAACACATATTTACTGTACTAGGGACTTACATATATCAAATCACTGCATTTAATATTCAGTATAAGTGAGATATTATTATTCTCACATTAAAAGTGAGGAAACAGGCTTAGAGAAGTTAATTTTCCCAGAATTATACACATGATATAAAGGAGAACGAAGTTCATCTAATCCACCCAAGTCCATGACCTTCCAATCTTTAGTGATGCTCCTCCAAAACAATAAGTATATGTGTGATGCACTGTATGTATGTACATATACACATACATGCACATACACACATAAATAAAAGAGAGATAAATGATAAAAGAATAAGCAAGGAATAGCAGAATATAATTCTGTATCAATAAAGTCAAACAATTTTTTTTTAATTTCCCTAGAGAAGAGGTAGAAGAAGTTTATGATTTGGGCCACTCAAACTGGCCTTCACTAAGGTGAAGCTATTTATATAGCATCCCCCAGCCACCAGCATTTCGTAACTCACACATTTTGCTGTTTCATTCAATCAGGCATTCAAATTCCCCTCTCCTTGAATTGATTAATTAACCACTATTTACTTAAGTATGTACAAGATATGGCCTCTGACTAGTTCAAAGGAACACAAATTCAAATCCTATGACCTTTCTCCTCTGCTTACCATGGTTTGTAATCCATTTCGTCATTTCTTAGTTTGACAGGTTATTAATCAATTTTTATCTCATGGATGTTCTTGGGGTTTTTCTCCAAATTTTTATTTACATTTTACTTAGCTAACATACAGTGAAATATTGGTTTCAGGAATAGAATTCAGTGATTCATCATTTGCATACAACACCCAGTGCTCATTCTAACAAGTGCTCTCCCTAGTACCCATCACCCATCTAGCTCATTCCCCCCCCATCACCCTTCAGTTTGTTCTCTATCATTAAGTCTCTCATGGTTTCTCTCCCTCCCATATGTTCATCTGTTTTGTTTCTTAAATTCCACATATGAGTGAAATCATATGGTATTTGTCTTTCTCTGACTGACTTACTTCTTTAGCATAATACATTTTAGCTCTATCCATGTGATTGCAAATGACAAGATTTCATTCTTTTGGATGACTAATATTCCATTGTGTATATATATCACATCTTTATCCATTCATCATCAGTCTGGACATTTGGGCTCTCTCCATAGCTTGGCTATTGTTGACAATGCTACAATAAACACTAGGGTGCATATATCCCTTCAAATTTGTATTTTTTTTTTATCCTTTGGGTAAATACCTAGCAGTGCAATCGCTAGATCATAGGGTAGTTCTATTTTTAACTTTTTTTTAAAGTTTATTAATTTATTTTGAGAGAGAGAGAGAGAGTATGTGTGTGTGAGCAGGGGATGGGCAGGGAGAGAGGGAGAGAGAGAATACCATGCAGGTTTTGTGCTGTCAATGCAGAGCCCAATGTAGGGCTTGAACTCACGAACTGTGAGATCATGACCTGAGCTGAAACCAAGAGTTGATGCTTAACCGACTGAGCCAGATGTCCCTATTTTTAACTTTTTGAGAAATCTCCATACTGTTCTCCAAAGTGGCTGCAGCCATTTGCATTCCCACCAACATTGCAAGAGGGTTCCCCTTTCATGGATATTCTGTTTTAATATGATTATAAAGGCCGATATGCCAAGTGTGATAGATGTTTAACTCACGAACATCTAGAGCAATGGTTCTCAAAATATGGTCTAGGGTTTATAAAGTCAAAACTATGTTCATAAAAATACTAAGCTGTTATTTGCCTTTTTCATTCCCATTCTCTCACAAATATACAGTGGTGTTTTCCAAAGACTATATGACATGTAGTCTTACAACAGACTGAATATAGGAGGAGATATAGGAAGCCAGCTATCTTATAGTAATCCAGATATTGTAGAGATTTGCAAAAATGTAGAAAATGCAACTCTTTTCATGAAATTCCTTGGTTTTGGAAAGTTTTTTTTGTTTTTTAAAGTATATTTATTTATTTTGGAGAGACAGCACGTGCATGTGTGGGAGGGACAGAGAGGGGGAGAGAGAGAGGATCCCAAGCAGGCTCCCCACTGTCAGCACAGAGCTGGATGCGGGGCTCAAGCTCATGAAACCTTGACGTGGTGACTTGAACTGCAATCAAGAGTCAGACGCTTAACCGACTGCACCACCCAGGCGCCCCAAGGAAAAGTTATGTCTTATAAAAAATATTTTATTATGATAACATGTGATGGGTTTATTGTTGTTTTCTTTAAATGAATAAATATTTTAAAATTTTCTGTTTTAATTTCTAATAGGATAAATATCAACAGATATAACCCATATAAATATAAACTCTTTGGGATGTTCAGTGCTTTTTTAAAAGTGTAAAAGAGGGGTGCATGGGTGGCTCCGTTGCTTAAACATCCAACTTCAGTTCAGGTCATGATCTCACAGTTTGTGAGTTCAAACCCCTCACCAGGCTCTCTGCTCTCAGTGCCAGAGCCCACTTCGAATCCTCTTGTCTCCCTTTTGCTGTCCTTCCCCTGCTCACTCACTCACTCTCTCTCTCTTTCAAAAATAAATAAAAATAATAAATAAATAAGTAAATAAAAGAAACCTGAGACCAAAAAGTTTGAGAGCTTCACATCTAGAATAACCCAATTTCCACTTAAGTATATTCACTTGTGTAATGATAATGGGGAAGGTGAACAAACAAATCATTTCAGGTTTTATTCTAAATATTATTGGGGGGTGGAATAATTTTTATTTCTAAAACAGATGCTCCTTTAGTCAGATTTATGCTTTTGGAACAAAACTTTCTTATAATTTTTGTTTTTGTTTTGTTGTGGTTTTGGTTTTTGTTTTTTAATTTGTAAATGTATAACTGATAGTCTAAATCTGAGAACATTCTTTTCTGAAAGTATAAAATTAAGTCTTTCCCTCAAGGCCCCATGATACCATGGGTTTTTCAGGGTTTCTACTTTTTCTCAAGTTATTATTTTCATCTTATGATGTGCTAAATAAATTCTGAGGATAAATATCAAGGTTCTAATTATACAGAGTGTCATTACTTCTTAAACTATTATAATAACATATAATTATTTTAGATTATAATGCAGGAGCAGAACAATACAATAATGAGTCAATCACATTTCTATGCATTTATGCAAGGCAAATTTTGCAAGCAAAACAGAAACTTCATTCACATTTCAGTCAATATAAATTCTAGAGTAATCATTTCTTACCTGTGGAAAAATAATACTTAAAACAGAAACTGAACCTGTATACTTAGATAATAAAAATAAAATATCTAATTCATTCAATAAATATTGAGTAGTACCTACTATGCCAGATTCTATCCTGTTGCTGTGTGTACGTAGGCAATTACTTACCTCTTTGAGCCTTAGTTAGCCTCTCTGTGGAAAGTTTTTTTTTTAATCTATAAAATAGGGATAATAACAAAACCTACTTTATAGTTAATGTAAGTATTAAGTAAGATAATGCAAGTAAAATGCCAAACTATAGTATCAAGTGTGCTGTTAATATAACAAATGAAGAAATTCATAACTTTAAAAAATAGATGCTAAGTAAAATTAAATTTATTGTTTGAAAATAATCAGATTCAACTGCCATAAATGATCCTCTTTCCCGTAAAAATATGACCTAGAAGTGCTGTAGTTTGTCTTATTTGCAACTTCTTAGAATTGGGGTACAGAGCCTGCAAATAAGAATTCAGACATAGACCTGGGATATGGGAGAGGTCAGGCTGCCTGTACACGTAGGTTAGTGCTGAACTAGATTCATAAGAGATCAGCTCATTCAACTAGAGTTACCCTAAGGTTGACAATGCTCTCAGATCACTGCCTACTTGTAACCTAAGTGTTTCAAAATTTTGAAATGAACATTATTTTACTAGTTCTTCATTTTTAATGCTCTTATCATAGTTTACATACACTCATATGTAACAAATAAGTGCAGCTATTTAAAAAAAATTCTCTAAGTAGCATGGTCTGAAGTATCTGCAAAATAAACTGTGTACTTCAGAGGGAGAGAAGCAGAGACACCCAGACATCTACCTTCTTGAAGGCTGCCAGGTCGTCCCCTCAGGACAGCCTGAGGCTCAGTCCCTCATGCCTCTGCCAGACATGGGAGAAAAACAAGATCTCAGCAACAACTGACCTTAAGGCAAAGACCACTCTGACTGGGCTGGCCACAGCTACCCAGGACCCTCCGTTAGCACCAAGGACTTGGTGAACTTCACTCCCTCAGCTCAGTGTTCCCTCTGTGGATCTCAGCATCTCCACTTGTATGACAGGCCTAGCAATGACTACCTGATGGGACTACTGTGAGGACTGGCTAGAAGGGTGTGAGAACACATCTAGACTCTGGCACATAGTAGGTTCTCAATAAAAGCTAGGTTTTTGTTAAAAACAGACAAAAATTGTATGTTTCAGGATTCCAGTTTACTAAACGTTTATGTAGTGAAGAAATACTAATGTATTTGAATGTCTAGCATGAAAGTCAATCAGTTCTAGCTTAACTGTTTTCACCAAAAATTATAAGACTCTACTTATTAGTATATGTAAAATAGACGTTAAAATTTAAATCCAAAATATTGCCTACTATCATGTGTGATCTTACCACTAAAGTCTAGAATTCGAATACATACCAATAAGTAGGCTTTTTCACTTACCGGAAGTAAAGTCCTTGAACTGCTGTATGTATTCCATGGCCCCATGAATCTGACCCTGTTTACATAGGCAAAGAAGAGCTTTCTTGTGCAGGCCACATTCAGTGTAGATAATCTGAGCTAAAGCCAGGCACTTGGCCTTGTTATAAGTATCCTGCTCCCCATAATCATAAATGACATCCCCAGCCTCCTCAGAAAATGTGAGCCTAGAGCAAGCAGATCAATAGGTATACTTTAGAGAGCTCATGGTGAGTGGATGAGAATAAAATATTTTAAAATTCAGCACAGTAGAATTGGATTTTCCATGGTCTGTAAGAATTACAAGTTAATAGACAATTGATGTAGGAGAAATTAAACATATCCAAGATTTAACAAAAACAAAAATAATCACATACTCTTTTGTGGTGAGGGAGGGGGAGGAGACATTTTGGTGCAACTGACCTCAAGTTTTTTCAAAAATCTACAAACATGGTTAAAACTCTCCTAAAAAAGACTGGTGGAATTTAAAGTAACAAGGTAAATAAAAATTATTTTATAATTGAGGATCTCAATGTTCTCAGCAGTTATACAGATTTTAAACCCTGCAGAATGTAAGAATTCATTAAATGTTGGTTAAAGATAGTGACAACAAATTTTAGCTCAAAATTAGTGACAGATCTTGCAAGTGTTTGCAAGAAACGTGTGACATCAGTGTTATTTTCTAAACTGTTATAGAATTATAAAAAACAACAGGGGTAAAAAAGGGTTTAAGATGTCCCAATTTCCCTTGTCATCACATTTTAATGCACATCTTCAAACACAATTGGAGTGAACCATCTGCACATTAACTCCACCTAGAAACGATCAGCATAGGCCAAAACACATTTGGGTATAATTTAAGATATCACTTCCAATCACTGGTTGTACGGACATTGTGCTTTAGTTTTATTTTAAATTAGTAGCTACAGAGTAACAGTAATCACATAATATTGATATCTGTACACATGTAACAAAATACCAGTAACATTCAAATAAAATCCTGAAATCCCTATAAAATGTGTTTACTGAAAATTCAGTAAATAAAGCCTGCCATGTTTATTGGGGTGGCCAAAGAGAAGTGTGTCTGAAATCAAAAGGCAGCTTCTGAGTATAAATCAATTATTTAATAAGCAATTTACCTAACTTTTACATTTTAGTACCAAAACATAGGTTTTGGTAGCTATAGCCACGATGTTTCTGAAGGCTGAACAAGGAATTATTTCAGTCATTTTAGTGACTGTATAACCAGAGCAAGATGATAATACCAGTATTATAGTATTTCTTTCTCTTATTAATACCATTATTTTATTTTTGTAAGAGGTCATCACTAACATGATGTGGTTCCACCTGAGAAAAAGGCAGAGCTGAGGACTAAGGTTGCTTTGTCCTGGTTTGTCATTTTCCAAAAGGATGATGTATGATTTAAAAATATATATATTGAAAGGGAGGAAGAGGGGGCGCTTGGGTGGCTCAGTCGGTTGGGTGTCAGACTTCAGCTCAGGTCGTGATCTCGCAGTCCGTGAGTTCGAGCCCCGCGTTGGGCTCTGTGCTGACAGCTCGGAGCCTGGAGCCTGTTTCGGATTTTGTGTCTCCCTCTCTCTGACCCTCCCCCGTTCATGCTCTGTCTCTCTCTGTCTCAAAAATAAATAAAAGTTAAAAAAAAATTTTTTTTTTAATAAAAAAAAATTTTAAAAAAAAGAAAGGGAGGAAGAGGGTCAAGCCCCAAAAGAATGGAACTGGCCCTGAAGGAAAAAGGGGGAAAAAAAAAACAGGGATTCTAGCCCTGGGGAAAGGGAGGTAGTCAAGCACCCTGTACCCAACTGGAAAATGAGCCTGGGAACCTCTGTCCCTGTTTTGCCCCTAATCACCTCATTACATCCCTCTTTCTGTTTTCTCAAAGTCTCCTTCTTGGCTCTCCCATCCCTACTTCCAATTCTAAGAAGACTTCTGAAAGTGGATCTCTAGACTGGCTCTGGAGAATATATATGACTAATAAATAACTAAAAAAAAAATGTGCTTAACTCCATTAGTAAACTAAGGTATATTTGATTATAAACCAGATTATAGATTTTTTTTAATGTTTATTTATTTTAAAGAGAGAGAGAGAGAGAGAGAAGACACAAGTCGGGGAAGGGCAGAGAGAGAGTGGGAGACACAAAATCCAAAGCAGACTCCAGGCTCTGAGCTGTCAGCACAGAGCCCAAAGTGGGGCTTGAACCCACAAACCTTGAGATCATGACCTGAGCCAAAGTCAGACATTCAACTGACTGAGCCACCCAGGCACCCCAGATTGTAGATTTTTTTAAGCCAAAATAAAGGTAATATACAATCACTAAATCTATGCATCATATTTATTTACTGTTATTTTGTAGGATTTGGGTTTGTCAAGTTAATATTTCAGAGGATATTTTCCTCTTCCGGGAGCAATATCTGCAATTTAGAGAGCCAATGCCAACAAAACATTTCTTAAGTTTAGGCTTTCTGAGTCAAGTGATTAGACTTTCCCCAGGTAAGAATGACTAAGAGAGCCAAGATTAGTCTATAATCCAGGCTGTTTTATGGCTGGCTCTGTGCAGGGCTTCAAGGAAAGAACTGTAGAACTTTTTAAGGTAGCCATATGGTAGAGGCCAGGTCACTGGAGTCAGAGACCAGAGGAAAGAGGCTAAGAATAAAGAATGTGAATTACCTTCAGTATTCTGTTATATCATCTCAGGATCCTTAAGAGTGGTGGTATTTTCCAAATTTATGCAGTCAAGGAATTGCAGAAGAATTTAAATTCTTATAATTAAGAGGTAGAATTGGCCAAGAACAATCAGTATATGTGGGGAAATTAATCTTGTCTTATGTGTCTCTGCATCAGACAACAGGTGTTAATGAACATGCACTTTCTAATGGTGTTCTCATGTCTGAACCATTTCCAGTGCTCCCTGACAAGTACTTTCTGTAGAGAGCGTAGAAGGTGGGACCAGGTAGAAAAAGAAAGAGGCAAAGGGTAAAAAGAGGGGTATTTGTACGAAGAAGTTTCCTAAAACAGAATTAACTATTACGTGAACAGTAAGTGAAGGCCATAACAAGAGGGGGTGGGAAAAAGATACTTTACACTGGTAAACAATAGTGCATCAATCTAGGACAGTTTCGGACTCCCCAGTGTCATGCAGGGGAAATGGTGAATTTGGAATGGGTGGCAGTAGGCACTAGTATGCAAACTTGCCATTTTTAAGTCTGGGACATTTAGAAGTCATGAATTTGTTATTTAGGGAGTGCTTACATTAGTCCTTCCACCTCCCTTATGATATACTTCTTAAATATGAGAACTGTAACTACTCTCTAATATGTAGCCTACATCTGTATGTATCCAGAACCAAGCAAGCATAGTCCTTAGACTGAAAAATAAGCAGGCTGTGGCTACCAGACAGATGACAGGACTTTCCTCACTCTGCCTTCCAATACTCACAGCCCAACCCATGTCCACCAGACCCAGCAAAAGTAGCTTGATCTTCATAAATAGGCAGACACTGTTTTAGTTCCCTTTACTGGACCAGTGACTCTTCCCCAGCTGACTACTAACGGCTCACAGCTGTTGCCTTCCCCAGAGAACAGCCTTCCCCAGCTGTTGCCCTAAGCTGACTAGCTACCTTGCCCAGAAAATTATGCTTATCTTTCAACCCCCCAGTAGTGTAGAGCTGACAACTGATTAGTAAAGAATAAAAAGGTCAGTACCATAATTGAAAAAGAAGCAAGTCTGGCAGGATTTATGTTCCATAGTCCTCCCCCTGTAATACTAGCTAATACTAGATTTTAACCTGAGTTCACATCGTAGCTTGGTTCTTTCCGCTTCCCTATCCCATCTCACTCCTTCACTTATAATATTTCTCGAGGAGTAGTCTATCAGTAAATGATATGCACTCAAATCCAATTATCACGCTCTCTTTAAGGGAATAGGGAACCTGAGGGCCAAATATATTCCTCTCTGCCTTGTTGTGTAACAACAATCTTACCTTTTCATGATAACCAAAGTTGACTATGACTCACAGAACCTAAATTTGCAGGCATGAGAATTTTATGTGTCATCCTGACTGGCTCATAGAGTGCCCAGATATTTAGTCATATATTATTCTGTGTGAGTCCGTGAGGATGTATTTGAAAGAGAGTAACATTTGAATCAGTAGACTGAATAAAGCAGATTGCTGTGAATGTGGATAGCTCTCATCCCATCAGTTGATGGCCTGGAGGGTACAAAAAAGGCTGACCCTCTTTCATATAAAGCGGAACTCCTCCTGCCTGACCGCTTAGCTGGGACAGTCTTTTCCTACCTTTGGACTCAAAAAGAAACATTGGCTCTTCTTGGGTCTTGAGCAGCCTGAAACTTACACCATTGGCAGCTTTCTTGGGTCTCTAGCTTGCTGACTGTGGATCTTAAGACTTATCAGCCTCCATATTCACAGGAGCCAATTTCTTCATGGGTGTGTGTATGTATATATATCCTATTGATTCTGTTTCTCTAGAGAACCTTGATTCCACAAAGTGGGTTACTGGGGAATCAGCTGAGCAGAGCCACTCTTTTATCTCCCAGACCCAAGTATTCTACGTACTGGAGATATACTATACAATCATCACTAGTTTAAAGTGTACATTCCATCCTGAAGGATGTTACTAGGTCTTCAAAAGATGGAGCGACAAGCTGGCATCACCTGGACACAACCTGAACCATTCATGAACCAAGTTTGGGTTTTTTTCTTCCTTGCCTGCTGGTCTTAGGTCACCCCCACCCTTGCATGAGGCTTTAGGTGTGAGCTGTGGAAGTTGTGTTGGTCAGTTGGTGGTAGTTGACATGAGTTCTGGGCCACCTATTCCTGAAGCTAACTTGTGTACTCTGGATCTGCTTGAGCACTATCTTCACTGTACCTGATTTTAGATGGACTCTCTGAGCCCACCTGACCTCATGACTTGGTGTTTCTGTCAGAATCCAGTTCATGATAAGCTGTTCTAATTCTAAAGTCATTGGTGTTCCCTGGATAAACACTCCAACTTTAGGGGGGACTCAGTAGGCACTTTTGGAATCTTAAGTGCCTACTTTGGAATCTTAAGTATATGGTTACTTGTTACAGGTGGTAGATGATCTACTGGGATATTGCTGGGTAGTCCCGGGCCAGTTAAAAACTATTAGTGGGTAAATCAATAATCATGGTTTGATAAAGGCATGGAAACGACAGTCATCCTACCAGACAAGCCATTAAGACCAATAAAGTGCGAAGAATATAAAATGGATGATAGAGAAAGATGAGTAATAATTAATGTGGATGAATCTCAAAATAATTAGAGCAAAAGAGGCAGAGCAAGAAAAAAAAGAATACATAATGTATAATTCCATTTATATAAAATTCTAGAAAATGAAACCTCATCTAAGGTGACAGAAAGCAGATCAGTGGTTACCTGGAAATGGTGGTGGGGGTTGGAATGAGGTGGATTATCTTGACTGTGGTGATGATTTCATGGATGTATACATATGTCAAAACTTGTCAAACTGTACACTATAAATATGTGCAATTTATAATGTCAGTTATATCCCCATAATGCTTTCTAAAAACTCATCATATTGTACACTTTAAATATGTAGAGATTATTATACATAAATTCTATCTCCATAAAGGTGTAAAAACCAAATTATAGCCCTATGATCAATTGTCATGACAAGGGCTATATATAGTTCATTCTACTAACCCTTCTAAGTTTCCCCCAGAATTTTAACCACAGAATCCTAGAGAAGTTGTGCCTAGATGGAATGAAATTAAAGTGAGAAGAAAATACATTTGTGTTGTGCAAATGGTTGACTACAGTAGATGCTGATTTAATGTTCTGCCCGGATCCTCATTACTGAGACAGCATACCCTTCCCCTCTGGGTGCTGGCTGTCAGTGGCTCACATGTCCCTCCCTTCTGTAGCAAATTGCCCTTTGCTGATGGGAGCCACCAGGCCTAGGAAGTTATGCCCCATCCAGGCAGCCTATAGCCCTAATAGAGACTAACAGAGAGGTACAAAAGACTGATCCCTTGCCTCAAAGGGGGCAGCTCTTTGGTGTGGTTTATGCTCCAGAGCCATCCCTCTACAAATAAGACCAAGATTAGAACTTGCCTAAGATCACAACCTTTCTTGGTTTCCCGAACATACACACACTCTTTCCTATTTTGCTTCACTCACTCCCTTATAAGGTTTTCTTGAGAAGCCCACCTTCTATCAATCATGTCTGAGGCTTTGGTTATAGGAATCCAAACTAAGGGAGCTCTAGTACAAATCTGCCTACCTATACTGAAATCCAACTCCAAGAAGCATTTCCTGCCTGTCCTTGCTGGTGTATATGTTCTTTTTTATTTTTTTTTAATGTTTATTTATTTATTTTGAAAGAGAGAGAGACAAAGAGAGGGATGGGGAGGGGCAGAGAGAAAGGGAGAGAGAATCTCAAGTAGGCTCCACACTAACCATGGAGCCCAACACCAGGATCAGTCCCATGAACCAGGATGTCATGACCTGAGCCAAGATCAAAAGAGTTGGATGCTTAATGGACTGAGCCACCCAGGCGCCCCTGGTTTATATATTCTAAATGCATCATGGGTCCACATCCATCCTGCTTATAAGTTTTCTCCTAGGTATATCCTTCACATGTAACCATAACCTCTCTGGATCCAAGTTCCTGCCTATCCCTCTCAGTAGCATGATACTGATAAATCCTTTTCTGTCCTGACTGATGAATTCATGGGTCATGAATCATCCCATGAACCACTATTACTCAACTCCTAATCTGGGTTTATGTGACTAGGCCCCGTTACTCCATGAATGCTTAGTAAATCGTCTCTGAAGGATTAATTGTTCAGGATAATGTGCTGATAAAAAACTACTGAAATCTTGAGAACAACCTCATTAACCATATATCAAAATTAAGTCAAAAGCTTAATTTTGCTTACCTTTCCTGAGTGACCCAGTTGATAACTAAATCTAAACGTTTTTCAGATAATCCACATTGGATTCCTTCCAGGGTCAGTTCTGCATCAATAGGTCGTCTGCATGCATGACTTGTGCTAAAGATGGCTTCAAAAAATAAGAGTAATGGAAAAGGCTTTCCTCTAATTTTTCCAACAGCTACAGAGAGAAGAAAAGTTTTGAGTTGAATACTTTAAGTAACAGTTTGCTTTTTCTTACTTCATATTATTACTTTCATCTCTTTGCATTTTCAAAAAATTTCAGTCTACAATTATGTACTGATAATGTTTAACTAATGCTTATGGATTAAACTTTCATTGTGGGTAATAACTAAATATTATATGCTATATGAAAACAGAGGCAGAGATTAGAATGATGTGTCTCCAACCGAGGAATGCCAAAAGTTGCCAATAGCCACCTAGAAGGTAGGAGAGAAATATGCAATGTAATCTCCCTAAGAGCCTCCACATGGAACTTTTAAAAGTTCAAAGAATATACCACCAGCAGACCACTGTAAGAGATGTTAAAAGTAGTCTTTCAAGCAGAAGGAAAATAATACCAGATAGAAATATGAATCTACACGAAGGAATAAAGACCAGAAATGGTATATCCTATGAATATAAGTATTTAGAAGCATACTGTTTTATATAATACATAAAGTGGTATAACATCACATAAGGGTAGAGTATGAGAAGTAAAAGTTATGATCTATAAACCTTAAAGCAACAACCAAAATAAAACAACAAGGAGTTACAGCTTATAATGAGCAAAGGATAAAAATGGAATCATGAAAAAATTCAACTAATCCAAAAGAAGGCAGAAAAAGAGGGAAAAACAGTAACAAAGAAGAGATAAGAAAAATAGAAAACAAATAAAACTCAACCATGTCAACAATCACATTAAATATAAGTGATCTAAACACTCCAATTGAAAGGCAAAGATTGTCACAGTGTATAAAAAAAGTAGAATCCAAGTATATGTTGCCTAGAAGACACTGACTTTATTTATTGGTCTGTTTATTTTTATTTCAAGTTATTATTTTAAATTCTAGTTAGTTAACACATATGGTAAAAATGGTTTCAGGTGTAGAATTTAGTGATTCATCACTTACAAATAACACCCAGTGCTTATCACAAGAAGTGCCCTCCTTAATACCCATCACCCATTTAGCCCATCCCCTGCCCACCTCCCTCCAACAACCCTCAGTTTGTTCTCTATAGTAAAGAGTCTCATGGTTTGCTTCCCTCTCTTTTTTATCCCTTCCCCCATGTTCATCTGTTTTATTTCTTAAATTCCACATGAGTGAAATCATATGGTATTTTTCTTATTTCACTTAGCATGATACACTTTAGCTCCATCCACATCACTGCAAATGGCAAGATTCCATTCTTTTTGATAGCTGAGTAATATTCAACTGTGTATGTATATACCACATCAGTTGATGGACATTTGGGCTCTTTCCATAGTTTGGCTATTGTTGATAATGCGGTTATAAACATTGGGGTGCATGTAGAAGACAATGACTTTAAATACAAAGATACAAATAGATCAAAAGTAAGAATATGGGAAAAAATATACCATGCTAATACTAATCAAAAGAAACATGGAGTCACATTTCTATTTTCAAAACCTACTACAAAGCTACAGTAATCAAAATAGTATGATACTGACATAGGATGGATATCTAGAGAAATATAACAGAATTAAGAGTCCAGAAATAAACTCTAAACATTTATGGTCAATTGATTTTTGACAAAGGGGCCAAACAATTCAGTGGATACAGAACAGTCTTTTCAACAAATGGTGCTGGGATAACTAGATATCTATATGCAAAAGGATGAATCCGGACCATTATCTCACACCATACACAAAAATTAACTCAAAGTAGATCACAGACCTAAATGCATAAAACTCTTAGAAGAAAACACATGATCCTAAGCTAGGCAAAGATTTCTTAGATACAACAACAAAAGCACAGCCACAGAAGAGAAGAGGGTAAATTAGTCCCCATCAAAATTAAAAACTTTTGTGCTTCAAAAGCCACCATTAAGAAAGTGAAAAGAAAATCCACAGATTGGAAGAACATATTTGCACATCATCTGTCTGATATGAGATTTTTATCCAGAATATAAAAAGAACTCTCACAACTCAATAATAAAAACACAAATAACATAATTTTAAAATGGGCAAACAGTAGACATTTCTCCAAAGATAAATAAATGGCCAATAGGCACATGAAAAGATGCCAACACTGTTAGTCATTACAGATATGCAAATCAAAACCACAATCAGAGGGGCGCCTGCCTGGCTCAGTCAGTTTAGCGTCTGACTTCAGCATCAGGTCAGCTCAGGTCTCACACCCCATGAGTTCAAGCCCCGCGTCGGGCTCTGTGCTGACAGCTCAGAGCCTGGAGCCCGCTTCAGATTCTGTGTCTCCCCCTCTCTCTGCCCCTCCCCTGCTCATGCTCTGTCTCAAAAATAAATTTAAAAAAAAAATTAAAAAAAAATTAAAAAAAAACCACAATGAGAACACTTATCTTGATGAGCATTGAGTAATACACAGAATTTTTGAATCATTATATTGTACACTCAAAATTAATATATAACAATTTTGTTAACTATCTGGAATTAATTTTTTTTAATTAAACAAATAAATCCACAATAAGATACTTCACATGGTTTAGCAAGGCTATAATCAAAAAGACAGACATTAATAAGTGCTGGTAAGGATGTGAAGAAATTGAAATCCTCATATATTGTTGATAGGAATGAAAAATAGTGCAAATACTTTAGCAGTTCCTAAAAGCATTAACACAAAGTTACCATAGAGCCATCCATTCCCCTCCTAGGAATTTACCCAAGAGAAATAAAAACAAATGTCTACATAAAAATTTGTACACAAATATTCATAGCTGCATTATTCATAATAGCCAAAAAGTAAAAACAACCCAAATTACTATCAACTGCCAAATGGATGAACAAAATGCAGTATATAACCTGCAAATGGAATATTCATGTTCAGCAAGAACGAACCTCAAAAACATTATGCTAAGGGAAAGAAGTCAATCACAAAAAAACATGTTTTGCAAGATCCTATTAATATGAAAGGTCCAGAATAAGGAAATCCATACAGACAGCAAGTGGATTAGTGGTTACCTAGGGTTTGGAGAGGGAGCAGGAGGTAGAAAATGAGGAGTTAACGGTTCAAAATTTATTTTTGGAAGGATGAAAATGTTCTCAAATTAAGTTATGGCAATGTTACACAACTCTGTAGTTATAGTAAAATTATTCAAAAACATGGGAGTTTTCTCCAGGAACACAGTAAGTTATATTAATAGGCTAAAGGACAAAAACCACACAATCATTTCAATAAATGTAAAAAAAGTATTTAGCAAATCTAACATTCATCCCTGATAAAATTCTCACCAACCATAGAGAGGAATTTCATCAACCTTGAAAAATCTACAGCTAATATGATGAAAAGCTAAATACTTTATCTCTAAGATCAAAAACAAGGCAATAATATCTGCTCTCACCACTTCTATTCAACACTAATGGAAGAGCCAGTGCAATAAGGCAAGTAAAAGAAATAATAGGCATCCATACTGGAAAGGAAGAAGTAGAACTCTTTCTTAACTGATGACATGATTATCTATGTAGAAATTCTAGGAATATACGATAAAAGTATTAGAACTAATAAATAAGTTTAAAGATGTCACAGAATACATGATCAATACACAAAAGTCAATTGTATTTCTATATACTAGCAACAAACAACTTTGGAATGTGAAATAAAAATTATAATAATATAAAAAATATAAAATATTTAAAAATAAATCTGACAAAAGATGTACAAGACCTAAACACAGATTAAAAAATCACGTAATTCTTTTTGTTCCTGTGTCCCTTACAAAACTACAAAGGCTCTATGGTAGAAACCTCTTCTGTCATTACATTTAGGCTTTGGCTACTTTTATAAACACCAATTTAAACCTCAGACTTATAAAATTAAGTTTAATACCCAAAATGCAGAATGTCATCATTCACTTCTGCATGGTAACATGACCTCATAATCAGTTATCATATTGTAAATAATTGTTGGAATGGTTTCTTGACTTTGAGTTCACTGAATAAAAACTATAAAATTACACTGTTACATCTACTAGGATAAAATATTGAAAACTGTGCATGCAAAAATATAAGATGGGCCATTTACACACAATTCACAATCAAGCAATCTCTGTAAATAGATATGATCATATGCATTATGTATATGGCAACAAATTTTTTGTGTTCTGATAAACATAAAAGTACATTTTTTTCAAACTGTTGAATTTAAAGGGTTTTTTGGGAAATTTTTATGAAAAACAATCTGTATATATTTGACATCAAAAATTTCCATTTAAAATGAAAATAATTAGAAAAATTATCTGCATCTATAAGCTCCATTGAGTATATCTCTCCTGTATTTATACCTCCGTATTTCCTTCTGAGCGTCTCATCTTTTAAAAACACAGTTTAGTTTTAAAATAAAAGGATTTAAAAAAAATTTTTTTTTAACATTTATTCATTTTTAAGACAGAGTGTGAGCAGGGGAGGGGCAGAGAGAGAGGGAGACACCGAATCTGAAGCAGGCTCCAGGCTCTGAGCTGTCAGCACAGAGCCTGACACAGGGCTCAAACTCAAGAACCGTGAGATCATGACCTGAGCCGAAGTCAGAAGCTTAACCAACTGAGCCACCAAGACACCCCTAAAAGGACTTTTTTAATTCTGAGCAATACTCAGTTAAGTGCCACCTGTCTAATATTGGTGAATTTCTCTTTTTTTTCTTAATATTGGTGAATTTCTCAGCATAAGATCCACATGCCTAGAAAAGTAATAAAAGTTGGCTGTTTTCCAATTTTGCTGGTAATTACACCTATTTTGGGTATTAATTGCAAGCTTTGATTTCTACTAAAACTTATAACCCATACTTTGAACAGATCCAGTCAAGGGGAGAAGAGAAAAAAACCTTAGGAATGTACTAATATCACTTTTGACTTCACCAATTTCAGAACACATCTGAAGAAAGAGTACCTGGGTATTTGTAAGACGCCTGACTTTTTTTTTTTTTTTTTTTTTTTAATTTTAGAGAGAGAAAGTGCAAGTGGGGGAGAGGGGCAGAGAGAGAAAGAGAGAGAGAGAAAGAATCTCAAACAGCCTCCATATTCAACACAGAGCCTGATGCAGGGTCATCCCATGACCCTGGGATCAAGACCCGAACTGAAATCAAGAGTCGGACACTCAACCGATTGAGCCACCCAGGCGCCCCATGGATATCTGAAAATTTTTAAGTAAAATACTAAAATTTTCAATGTTAAAAAAAGACCTGAAAACTGAAAATTACAAAATACTGATGAAAGAAAGTTTTGAAGACTAAATAAACGGAGACATATACCAAGTTTATGGGTTCATTGAACCAAATAACCAATATTGTTCAGTGTCTATTCTCCTGAAATTGATCTATAGATTAAATGCAATCCCCAACAAATTTTTTGTGAAGTTTACAATCTGATTCTAAATATTTAAATAGAAATATGAAAGAACCAGAATAGCCAAATTAAATTTGATAAAGAAAAACAGAAGTTAAAGTCTAACACTCTCTGTGACTTCAACACTTACTATAAAGCAATAGTAATCAAGACAGTGTAGTATTAGCATCAAGATAAACAAATAGATCAACAAAACAGATTAGACCTAAAAGTATACAAACAATTGATTTTCAACAAAGGTATGAAAGCAATTACATGGAAAAAGTCAACTATCCGGGAACAATTGGATAGTTATAGGCCAAAAAAATACTTTGACCCATATGTTACATCACATATTAAAATTAACTCAAACTTAATCATAATGTAAACCTAAAACCATAAAATCCTTACCAAAAAAAATAATAATAGGAGTTAAAAGCTGAAGATTAGACACAGATTTCTTATGTATAACACTAAAGGCATGATCCATAAAAGAAAAAAAATTCACAAATTGGATTTCAACAAAATGTAATACTTCTCTTAGGAGGCACCTGGATGGCTCACTCAGTTAAGCATACATACAACTCTTGATTTCTGCTCAGGTCATGATCTCACTATTCGTATGATTGAGCCCCATGTCCAGCTCTGCACTGACAGTGTAGAGCCTGCTTGGGATTTTCTCTCTCCCTCTCTCTGCCCCTCCCCTACTCCTGTTCTCTCCCTCTCTCTCTCTTTCATGTGTGCACGTGTGCTCTCTCTCAAAAATAAATAAATCAACTTAAAAAAACAACTTGTCTTAAAAAGATACTTCCAAGAGACTGAACAAACCACAGACTGGGAGAAAATATTTTTAAATCATATATCTGATAAAGGATTTGTATTCACCCAATGGAATACTACTCAATAATAAAAAGGAATGAACTATTGATAGACACAACACATGGATGAATTTCAAAATAATAATGCTGAATGTAAGAAGTCAGTCAAAAAGATCACATACTATTGTAATTCCATTTATATAAAATTCTAGGAAATGCAAATTAATCTACAGTGACTGAAAGCAGACTAACAGCTGCCACTAAGAGGAAGTGGACAGATAGAAGGAGATGGGAGGGGTGAGGATGAATCAGAGAGAGGGATAGCTGAGGGCAATGAGGGAACTTTTGGGTGATACAAATGTCAAAACTTATCAAATTGTGTACTATAAATATGTACAATGTGTTGTGTATATGTCAATTTATAACAACAAAGCTGTCTTAAAAGGAATTAGAGCAAATTTGACAAAATATTAACATTTACTAAATCTTGATAGTGAGTACATGGCTGTTGCATATTTCTTCATACTTTTCTGTATACTTGAAATATTTCCTCATTTAATGTAGAAAAACTAATCATATTCTTCAATGTGACAGCTAAAAAAACTGAGTAAATGGAAGAGATAGGGCTGGAAGCCTAGCTTTTTAGTCCCCACTTCAATACTCTTTCCATTCTATCAGGGTAAAAAAGTACAATTTGCAAACATACATAAGGTTCAAAGAAAAGTGCTTACCCTTAAATTTATTCACTGTCCCAATGTTTTGAAGAATTCTTCTAGGACTGTGTGCTGCAAAACAAGCTGCCTTTTCATATTCACCAAGCAACATTAATTCATTGAACCTACAATCATTGAATTTTGTTATATATTATAATAAATAGTACACACAAAAAAGAAATGATTAGAAATATCTATAACAGACTAAACACAGTAATATAGAAAAACTATAACTACGTTCATTCATTCTGAAAGATGCCCTTTCACTTCTTTCTGTAATATTCTGTCATGTTTTACAGCCTTTGAACCTTACCCTGTACTTTATTCCTATAGTACTTATTGCAAGACACAGAAAATGGAAAAAACTTGAACTGAATTAAAATGGGCTCAGATTTTTTTCTCTCGTGTTGTCTCTAGACGAAGAGATATTGGGAAAAGAAGGGCAATCTGCTTAGAGACTCAACGTAGGGGAAATAGTAATTGAAACACAATAGCTGCAGAACTGGAGATCAAGAGGTGAAGCTTATGTTGCTCTGCCACGAATCAGACTCCCAATTAAATATGAGACTAACACAAGAAGAAAAAATAATAGTTCAGATAACTTAAGCCTCTACTCCTCTTCCTAGGGTAAAATGTCTTCAAACCAATCCTTACCCCACAATTAACAAAACTATGGCAAACAGGATTTACAGTGTTGCAAATGAATTTGAAACCCTAGAGGAGAAAGACCAAAGTAATACTAATGAGCAAAATACATAAAACTTTTAGCCTCAACAAAGTTTCTTCCCTCATGTCTAAAGCTGGTAGACTTGAAAAAGCATACAGTGTAAGGAAATAAAACAGGCTTTGGTGCTGTCCCAAAATGATCTTTGCCCCTTCTTTGTACCACATCAATAGAACAATTAAAAATTATTTAGCATATGAAACTAGGAATATTACATATGTTCCTTACATACTGGCCTTACAGGCTATGAATTAACCTCTTAAAGAATAAAGTCTTAGATCTCCTTAAGCCTCTATTATGCACTATATAATAACTTAAGTATGAGGGAGAAATATACCTTTTTAAAACATCACAGGATGGAAATGATGAAGGAAAAAAATGACTAAATTGGTTAGGATAATCTGACTCAAGAAGACATTCTCAAAAAATTTTTGTAACATCAGACTTATTGTTAGGAAATGCAAAAAAAAAAAAAATACAGTATACATAAAAATTTAAACCAACACTCAAGTCACCTATATCCTCTGAAAAATTTCCTAGACTACCAACCTAATATTTTTTACATAAAGAATTTTTTAAATTCTAGTTTATTTTCTAATTTGTTTAGTAGAGTAAAACTGTAAAAATACAAAATCTAGAGACTATAACTCATCAAGATGCTAAATAAGTGCTATACATTTAATAAATATTAAGTATTTACTTAATAAATAAATAAATATTAAATAAACGTGATAACATTTTCACAAGGAAAACCAAAGCTTTTAAAATAATTTGTCTTTCATAGGGTGCCTGGGTGGCTCATTTAGAAGAGCATACAACTCTTGATCTTGGGTCGTGAGTTCAAGCCCCATGTTGGATGTAGAGATTACTTAAATGTTTTTAAAATTATTTATTTATTTAATATTTGCCTTTCAATGTAGGAAAGCAAAATTTCAGCTTCTTTTGCCTTGCCTGGATCATCTTCAAGCAGTTCCTCAATAATGCCTTGGTCACCTGTAAATATTGAAAGTACCACAGAATATTTAAGATCAATCAATAGAAAATGTCAGCAACTTAATACTATGGTTTCTAACAGCACCAACCTCTTTTTCTTTTTCTAATTAACTCAACTTTTGGGGTATTTTTCTTAAAGTTTATTCATTTTTGAGAGAGAGAAAGAGAGGGAGGGGCAGAGACAAGGGGAGAGAGAGAATGCCAAGCAGGCTCTGCACCATCAGCGTGGAGCCCAAGGTGGGCTCAAACTCACAAACCATGAGATCGTGATCTGAGCTGAAATCAAGTCAGACTATTTAAGTTTTTTAATGTTCATTTATTTATTTATTTTTTTTAAACGTTTATTCATTTTTTAGAGACAGAGAGAGATAGTGTGGGGGAGGGGGGGAGCAGATAGAGAGGGAGACACGGAATCTGAAGCAGGCTCTAGGCTCTGAGCTGTCAGCACAGAGCCCAATTCAGGGCTGGAACTCAAGAACTGTGAGATCATGACCTGAGCCAAAGTTGGACGCTCAACCAACTGAGCCACTCAGGTGCCCTAAGTCAGACTATTAACTGACTGAGCCACCCAGGTGCCCCAACAGAACCAAACTTTTTTTTTTTTTTAATTTTTTAATGTTTATTTATTTTTGGAGAGAGAGACACAGAGTGTGAGCAAGGAAGGGGCAGAGAGAGAGGGAGACACAGAATCTGAAGCAGGTTCCAGGCTCCCAGCTGTCAGCACAAAGCCTGATGCCAGGCTCAAACCCACAAACCGTGAGATCATGACCTGAGCTGAAGTCAGACACTTAACCGACTGAGCCACCCAGGTGTCCCCAGAACCAACCTCTTCTTAAAATGAGTGGCCTCCCTGTCCCTCTCTCCTTTATTATCAGGTACATTTTTAGCTTTCTCCCTTTGGCTTACCACATCCTCTATTTACCAATTATGTGTTAGCTGTTGAAGGAAGAAGCCCATAGGGTAATAGAGAGCTAACAGAAGTAAGTACATTTTTTATTTCTTTAAACTTAGCCTAGAAAAGTCATCACTCTTTAGCTTTCTGGGGGAAAAGATGATGTTTTCCATTATTTTTGGTAATTAAAAAATACAGATAAATTACCATGTAAATCTTTAGTTTTCTGAATTTGCTCCACGAAATCTTGAAATGAGCTGCTCATATCAGATTTTACCCATGAAGTAAGTGCATTTGAAATAATCTGCAGTCTTTGATGACTACAAAGAAAAAAAAATCAACAATACACTGAACCTAAAATCAAATACAATATTAGAATAAACATAAATAAAAGCTTCAAACTTAAAAAATATACAAGCAATCTTCATACCGAAACTGTAATTCTTTGTTTAAATTTTCAGCTAAATCTCTCCGTTTTAATGTCACCATCATTTCCTCATCTAAATCTGCCTTCCTCTGAACTGGTACATATTTTTTCAACATAACCTGTTTAATTTCGGCATATTTATCTTCAAGATGTTTCAAGTATTTAGTGAGAGCATCTAAACTGACGGATTCTTGGAGAGTCAAGCCTAGGGAAAAGGGAACAAATCAAACAGGCCAAACCATGCAGGGTAACTAGTGCTCAAACAGCAAGTTTTAGCAAAATAAATCAGTTTACTATGTTATGAAATAATTAAAAAATGATAGCATGAACTTATAATTTACAGAACATAAACAGAATTAGCATACAATTTTAAATGTGTAGCAGTTTTAAACATATCATCAATGAAGACTGATTGTCCAAACCTGAGTATCTTAAAAAGTTTTAATGACCTCACTGACACACCTTGCAAACCTCTTAAATATCAACGCGACTCAATACCACTAAGAGTTTCTGCCTAACGAGTCAGGATTTTTGTCCGAAGATTTCTCTCTAGCTAAATCTTTCATTCATCTACTATAGTAAGCCCCAGGGTAATGTTTATTCTTTCCAATGCAAAGCTTATAATATCTGCTAAACCTTCACTCCTCTCTTCCTCATTGCCCCCTGTATTCATTATTCTTAACAACCCATTCACACATACTTAAAGTGATTCTCTTATTCAGGCCAATTGTTACCTTTATTATTATTATTTTTTTAATGTTTATTTTTGAGGGGGTGGGGAGAGGGAGAGGGAGAGAGAATCCCAAGCAGGTTCTGAGCTGTCAGTGCAGAGCCTAACTTGGGGGTCGAACTCATGAACTGTGAGATTCCAACCCTAGCTTAAATCAAGAGTCGGATGCTTAACTGACTGAGCTACCCAGGTGCCCCCAATTGTTGCCTTTAAAAGGCTTACCTCAAAATTCTCTCCCAGAAACTCCCCTGGATTAATGCTACTCGATTTTTAATCATTCCCTTACCCTGAATCCTCTCAGCATTTAATCAATTTGACTTATTCTCTCCTTATTCATATGTACCTTATTTGTAGTTTGATAATCATAATTTTATATTTGAAGTGAATCTAGTCCCTACTTCCACCAAACACAGGATGATCAACCAAACTCAGGTGAAATGCTGTGTTATGGAGCAGCTCATTGTCTTCAAGACATAGCTTCTTCTACTGAAACCAAAGTGACTTCCTAAAATTTCCACCTATGGACTCTGCCTCTGGATAAACACTGGTTGAAACCCTTAAAAGTTTTTAATACAGTTATCTATTCTCAAAGTCATCCTTTTCTTCAGGATGAATATTTGCAATTCTTCTATCCATTCATCATAAAAACTTCTCAACTCCTGATGAATTCCAGGATATACTCCAAAGTTTCTTAAAATGTGACTTAGCTGAAGATGAAGAACCAGTGAATACTGACATCAATGTCAATCAACCTGGAGTCCTGTCTAAAGCTGTTTGTAAAGTCTGGCTCAAGTCCTGGTACACTTCAAGATATACACACTGCAGCACATATATACTAATTTGTGTAATAGGTAATAACTGAAAACAGTTGGAATTTTAAATCTTTTAAACAAAATACAGTACCTGGAATAGGTTTTGAAGGATCTTTGGAGAAAGTATGATATTTTACTTCTTTTGCGTCATACTCTGCCCTAAGTTGCTTCATTTGGTCTATTTGCAATTGAATTTGTGAGGAATTATTTTCAATAACCCTCATTCTGAAAAACAGAAAGGCTTTCTTATATTTCTCTCAATGAATTTAGTTACTTAATCATAAGATTTAAAGTAAAACAGGTTAAATCATTATTTTGGCTAATTATAATTTTGAACCATTATGGACTTAGGTAGAGGTTTATAAAACAATGCCCATAAATGGGGCGCCTGGGTGACTCAGTTGGTTAAGTTTCTGACTGCGGCTCAGGTCATGATCTCACGGCTCATGAGTCTGAGCCCCACGTCAGGCTCTGGGCTGACAGCTCAGAGCCTGGAGCCTGCTTTGGTTTCTGTGTCTCCCTATCTCTCTGCCCCTTCCCTGCTCATGCTCTCTCTCTCTCTCTCAAAAAATAAACAAACATTTAAAAAAATTAAAAAAAAAAAACAATGCCCGTAAAAAGTTAATTAACCTCACTAGTGAGAAACAGTTTTCTTTCAGAGCATCAATAAAATCTTACACTATGATTCACAACCTCACTGGAAATTTGTATGTGTAAAACATAATAATCTGGCCACAAAGTACTATGTCTACTTCCAATAGTTGAAAATTACCTTTCCAATTAGAATTATTTTTGTAATTGTATTAGTTTCCTGTTGCTGCTATAACAAATTGCCAAAAAACTTATTGGTAGCTTAAAACAACAGAAATTTATTCTCTCACAGTTCCAGAGATCAGAAATCCAAAATCAGCAACACTGGGCCAAAATCAAAGGGCTACACTTCCTCTAGAAGCTCTAGGGAAGAATCTGTTCCTTGCCTCTTCCAACTTCTGGGGGCTGCTGGCCTTCCATGGCTACATCACTTCAATCTCTGCCTTAGTGGTCACACTGCCTTCTCCCCTTCTGCCTGTCAACACTCCTTCTGCCTCTCTTTTATAAGAACACTTGTGATTGTATTTAGGGTCCACCTGGATAATCCAGGCTAATCTCCCTATCTCAAGATCCTTAATGTAATAACATCTGTAAAGGCCCTTTTTCCAAATAAAGTAAATTTCCAGGTTCTCAGGATTAGGACCTGATATCTTTAAGGCAATTATTCAGTCTCCTAAAGTAATTTTGATCCTAGAGCAGGAGGAACGATAGTTACTTCTTTGAGATAAAACTGACTTATTCCAGTAATGGGGATCTTAAAGACCAAGAGGTAGATATAAATTTCTTTTAAGCATTATTTGAAGTTCACTGCCTATCTTGTCACTAATATGTTGGCCCAGGGAAGAAATAACAGATTAAAATAAGTTAGATACATAAATGTCAGAGTTTTTGGCAAATTAAAAACACATTTGTCAGTACAAAACTGCTGCCTACATCTGATTACTATACAGAATTCCTGGTGACTACAGATGGCTGAGTAAGAGCCTGCAGCATTTATGAAAGAAGGACTGTAGAAATAAAACATCCTTTGGCTTTCATCCAATAAAGTTAAGCTTGTGGAAGAAGAGCATACTAAAAGTAAACAGACTTCCAAAAGAATTGAAAGCAGGGACTCAGATACTTGTACATAAATGTTCAGAGGCATTGTTCACAATAGACAGAGGTAGAAACAACCCAAGTATCCATCAACAAATAAACAAAATATGGTATATTCATACAATGGAATATTATTCAGCCATAAAAAGGAATGAAATTCTAATATATGTTATAACACTAATGCAAAGGTATCTAATTGTTGCTCCTTTCTATAACTACTTTTAGGATCTTTTTATCTTTGACAGTTTCACTGTGATAAATCTAGTTGAGAATCTCTTATTATTTATAATGCTTGGGATTTTGGAGGCTTCTTGAATCTGTGAATTGCTATCTCCCACCAGGTCTTGAAAATTTTCAGCCATTATCTCTTCAAACATTGTCCCATTATTCCTTTTTTTTTTTTTTTTTTTTTTTACTTTAATCCATTATAATTAACATAGTGTTATTTGGTCACAGATGTACAATATAGTGATTCAACAATTCCATACATCACTCAGTGCTCATCACAAGCATTCTCTTCTGAATTCTTTTTAATTTTTTTTAATGTTTATCTTTATTTTTGAGGCATTAAGAGACAGAGCATGAGTGGGGGAGAGGCAGAGAGAGAGAGACAGAATCGGAAAGAGGCTCCAGGCTCTGAGGTCTCAGCATAGAGCCTGACGTAGGGCTTGAACTCACAGACTGCGAGATTGTGACCTGAGCCCAAGACGGATGTTCAACTGACTGAGCCACCCAGGTGCCCCTCTTCTGAATTCTGATTAGCCAGGACCTTCTCACTCCATCCTCCATGGATGGATCCTCCTTTTTTTATAATAGCTATATTGAATATCATTCATATACCTTAAATCCACCCTTGTATACAACTCAGTGAATTTTAGTATATTCAGAGTTCTAAGACTATGACTTCTGGATCCAGAATATTTCATCACCCTAAAAATAAGACCCACATTCATTAGCATTCTGCTGAACAGAAGGCAACTTTCTATGCAGTCCCCAAGGGTTGAGCAGTTTACTTCTGGTTCACTCTACAAGGGTATAGCCCTTTAATGTCCCAGCTTTATATGATGAGGATTTCCCAGTAGACTGGACCCTTGGGTAGATCCTAGGCTTTGTCTTTTGTCCCCCCGAAGCTTATAGTCACTAGTTTTAACAAGGGCTCTCAGGGCCAAAGAAGCATTACTGCTCCTCTTACCTTTTATTACAATTTCGCGCTGATAATCTCTTACTCATTTGCCAGCTTCCTGTTTACTTTTAAAAAGATTTTTTAAAAATATTTTAGGTAGCATTTTTCCCAAATAAAAAGATCTATCTCAACATCTAGCCAACTTTATTACCAGAAATGGAGGTCAAATTTTGCATAGTTTTCCAAGATGATTTGATATAATCTATAAAAATCATGTACCCATTATTTACCAAACGGAACACTTGAAAATATAACACTACTCAACAAGAGAGCATCTTATCCCTTCCCAAATTACGTACTGTTGTGCTTCAGAGGATTAAGTGCTCTAATTCTGACAGTAATCGTGAAATTGTACTATCAAAACTTCGACATAAGAAATTACCTGGAGCAATTATCCACATCCTTCATTTTATAATACTACAATGTGCCTCCAATTACCCTAAGAGATATTAAAAAATTCTCCAATAAAATTATTATTTTTCACTTTAAAGAAGTAAAAAATTTAGTTATTTCAAGTTGGTAGGAAAGGTCACATAAAAATATAGCTTTAAAATAAAATTGAGGGGTGCCTGGGTGGCTCAGTAGGTTAAACATCCGACTTCAGCTCAGCTCAGGTCATGATTCTATGGTTCGTCGGTTCAAGCCCTGAGTCTGGATCTATGGTGACAGCTCAGACCGTGGAGCTTGCTTCATATTCTTTGTCTCTCTCTCTCTCTCTCTGCCCCTCTCCCACTTGCACTCTCGCTCTCTCTCAAACGGATAAACATTAAAATAAATAAATAAATAAATAAATAAAGCCATATCCAAATCTGTTTAAAACAAATAAAATTAAATTAAATAGAAATTCACAAAGACTGAGAACCACTGGTTTTAGTTACAGTGACTAGTTAATATAACCAAGTAACATCATCTTTTGGGCTACTTACTAATATACTTACTTTGCTTCAAGTTGGATTGTTCTTTTCCTGTGATATACCAATGCTATGGGCTCTGCTGCCAAAGCTTTAAGTTTTCCATGAAGACAAAATGCAGTCTTTTGGCTTTCCTTTATTGTCTCAATAAAGGCATCATATTCTTTTTTGATTGAAGTAAGAATGGATTTGTATGCAGTGACATACTCTATTACCTGAAATATGATTTTTCTGCCTATGGTACTCAATTTTTTTCTAGAAGATGATGGAACAAAAAGCCTTGCAAACAGCATTGTAGATTATTTCTTAAATAAAACATGATGAGCAATTAGAAGTCTTAAACTTTAATTCCCAGTCAAATGTGACTGAGTATTAAAGACAATTAACATTTACTGAATATGTATTTTGTGAATCATAATACTGTGAGCTTAAATATTTTTGCTTTACTTAATATGAACACAAACATTATATGATGTCAGTTAAAACCAATATGAGATCTAATTATTTCAATTATAGATATTTTAAATATAATTACCTATCATCCCTTACTATTTCTAAATTTAGTTTCTGAGTTCATTCAGACCTTAAAATCTTGGATTCCCTTTACCTCTCTGTTTTTTCTAACCTATGAGCTCCTACTAATACTCTCAATTACCAAATGGTACCAAAACCCACTACATATTCATGGTTTCCTATGGTGTATACAGGTACAGACTATCTCAAGAAGGATAACAAAAGAAAATAGAAACAGTGGGTGCCTGCAAAGAAGCAAAGAAGCAGGGTCTGAGATGAAAAGGACCTGACTTCTTTCCATTGTCTATTCTTTACTGGTTTTCTAGTTCTTTTCCTTTCTTTCCGTGTTTCTTTGTTTCTTTCTTTTTCTTTCTGTTAATCTTGTGTATGCATTACCCATGCAAAAGTAAATAATTAAGAAACATTTTAAGAAAGTTAAAAAACAAAAAAAGTTATAAATTTATGGTTTACAAATTCTATGTACAGGGAATAGATGTGATCAATTCATAATTTTCTCTGAAAGCTATAATAATGCTATCTATCCCTGCTACATCTCTAGTCTCTGTTATCCTCCATTGGTATTCTGTTAAACAATATCTAGAAAATATTATCTGGTCTACAAGATATCTGGTCTATCAAGAAATAGTGTAAGGAGCTACTATCAATGGTAAATACCAGGAGAGGATATGTGAGTGGGAAATACTGGTTGTCTTTTTTTTTTTTTAATGTTTCTTTATTTGTGAGGAAGAACAGACAGAGTGTAAGTGGGGAGGAGCAGAGAGAGAGAGGGAGACACAGAATCTGAAGCAGGCTCCAGGCTCTGAGCTGTTAGCACAGAGCCCAATTCAGGGCTCCAGGCTCTGAGCTGTTAGCACAGAGCCCAATTCAGGGCTCAAACTCAGGAATGACGAGATCATGACCTGAGCCAAAGTCAGATGCCTAACCAACTAAGCCATGCAGGCACCCCCTGATTGTCTTTTTGACATATTTACCATATTTTTGACATACTTTACCATATTCCCCAGCTATTCAAATCAGGAGGGCAGCCACCCAGGAACCTTTAATAGGACAGAGGCCATTAGTCTGTAGTCTTCCAAATTAAATACCCTCCTGTTCCTGGCCATCCTCCACTTCCCATGCCTCTAGGACACACCACAACAATCCAATATAGTTACAGATACATTAATGGTAAGAAAACAGACGTTGTGACACTACAATCAGCTCCCACATCTGTTGCTAAAAGACACAGATTTCAGAGGAACACTCATGGGAACCTTTAAGAATGCATAGAAAACGCATAAAAGTAAAGGAAGCACACTGGCATGCTACAGGTAGAATCCAGTTTTGCTTGACTCACAGAGTATTTTTAAATGTAGGAAATTTCACCAAAAACTGTATTTCTAGCTTCTCTTGAAAATTCTGAAACATCTACCAACAAGAACCACCATTCCTTAACAGCAATAATGAGCTGGAGCTTTCAATTGGATTTGTTCATTTTACCAGAGTCCTCGTGATTTCTTCTCTTATAGCCAACCCACGTAACTCTTTTATATGGCCTATTGGCCTCTCTATCATTTAAGTTTGACACTCATATTTGCATTAAACTCAAGAAGCCAGAGCTATACTTACCAAGTACAGAGATCTGAGGGAGAAGAGGAATGGCAGCCATTCTACCTCAGCCCCTACTGATGAACACAGACTATATGTATGTGCTTCCAGAGACACAAAAGCTAGCCACTTTCCAGAGCAAGTTGCCTCCATAATTCACCATTTCTGTAGAAGCTCACTCCTCCTAGCTTTGGTCTTCCTTGCTTACTAAGTCTTTGCCTCTCTCTAAACCCACACTCAATTCTTATTATCAGAATAGAATCTCAGGTGCTCCTTGTTTTGATTCAGGCACAGTTCTCCAGGTCAAATTCTCTGTGATTTTAAGCAGAATTTCATATCAGTTCTCTGATTCCAAGTATTCAAAGATGCAAGTTAATACTTTTATCTTTTCCCAATTATATCCTTCCAAGAGGGAAGGAAGATTAGAGAAGGCAGTCATTAATAGTTAATTAACAATCAAATATGCTGGAATAACATGAAAATGGAAAAACAGATTATCTAGAGAAAGCAGAAGAAAAGTTTCTTTAAGCACCAAATAATTTCTATTTCAGATACCCTCTCAGTCCTGAAGAATAGGATTCTTTACAAGGCACAAATGTATCATTTATAACTGTACAATGGACAGATAGTCCACATGGAAATCTTGCTAGAAAACACAGATTTCAGAGAAACACTGAAAAGACTAGGGAAAACAGGACTATAGATGTAGTCTTATTACCTTTTATATAATCTCATGTCTTTTCTCTAAGAATTAAATTTATCAACACCACCTCCAGAATGACTTCACTAGAACCATGCTAATTTAAAGCAGACAATTCTTCATGTATGAAAACTTCTGACAAATTAGCAGAGCCCTCTGCAGGTCCTCTGTCCCCCCCTCTCTCTGCCCCACTCACACTATCTCTCTCAAAAATAAATTAACATTAAAACATTTTAATTAAAAAAGAAGAAACCTTCTGACAAGTGCCAGCATTTGGGCATGCAAAGATAAACATGTCACAGTTATAACTCTCCTCTGATTTCAGGTAAGTAGAGTCTTAGTATGATTCTTGATATTTACGAAACCCATTCAAAACACTACTTTTAAACATTTATCCAATACATTCCTTAATGACTCAAAAACCAAAAGCAGTATCATTGATCATAACATACAAAATGAAGTTAATTTGCCAATGTACCAATTCTGAAAGATAATTTTTCTAGATGACTTAAAAGAAAAGACTTGTTTCTGGAATGCCTGGTGGCTCAGGTGGTTAAGCTTCTGACTTCAGCTCAGGTCACGATCTCACAGTTTGTGAGTTCAAACCCAACAACAGGCTCACTGCTGTCAGTGCAAAGCCCGCTTGGGATCCTCTGTTCCCCTTCTCTCTGCCCCTCCCCAGCTTGCACACACAAGCCGTTGCTCGCGTGAGCTCTCTCTCTCTCTCTCTCAACAGTAAATAAATGTTAAAAAAAAATTTTTTTTAAAGAAAGAAAAGATTGCTTCTGGGGTGCCCAGCCGTGTCAGTCAGTTAAGTATCGGACTCTTGCTTTCAGCTCAGGTCACAATCTCACAATTCCTGGGTTCAGGACCCAAGTTGGTCTCTGCACTGACAGTACACAGCCTGCTTGGGATTCGCTCTCTCAAAATAAAAAAATAAACTTAAAAAGAAGACTGTTTACTTCATACTCTTATGTATCTGCGTGAATTCTATTTTTAAAAAACATTTATTTTTGAGAGAGTGCAAATCAAATGTTATATAAAGCCATAATATTTTCTAAACTCATCTCTGTATTTCCAGTGTTGAGTCCAGTCAAACCTCTTGTTTACTGGACCTATCTAGACTTCTAACTCACAAGGGGTTCCAATTTAATATGCTAGATCAAATCTAAGCCAAGACTCTAGCGATATCAGAAACCCAAAACACCACCAGGTTCCTGCCTTGCACCCCAATTCCTAACAAGTAAGATATTTTCAGATAGAAGGCCAAAATGATGTTAGAAGGTACCACTAAATTATTGTTCAAACACTGATAGCCTGCACTTAAGCTAAAACAATCAAACCACTCGATAACTATCTATGATAGAAATCTAGCACTGTACATTCTCCATTAATCCCTTTCCAATACACTGGATGAACTTCTCAAAATTGACAAATGAAGTTTAATCAAACAATCAGTGATGTTACTAAGGCAGGAATATTGCCTCAGTTGTCAAGACAGACCATTTCTACCACAAGAAAACTCCATAATCTTAAAATAGCATTATGATACCTTATCAAAAACATTTCGGTATATGATGTAATATTCATCAGCAGGTCCTTCCTCATTACAGCCCACTCTTTCAGTTTCTGTAATTATGTATCTTTGCATACTTTCCAAAAATTCCTTGTCACTTCTACTAATGATAGGAGGGAGAACTGCATGTTTATTTATTTCTTGGACCGACATATGTCACAATCTGCACACTGGTTCACCAGAGAACAGTTAAGCCTCGACTGGCTTTTGCAACAAAGCCAAAACTTTAATAAGCCTGAAAGAAAAAAAGACCAACGATTAATCTGAAGCTTAAAATAAAATTAATATTTATTTATTAAAATAAATTAAGTCATTTCTAATAAATTTATAAAAAATTAAATCTGGCCTAAAAATGTATTTTTCATGGGAAAAAACTTCCCATGAAACTCTGAGATAAATATTTCAACCTATGAATTAAAAAGTCTAATCTATTTTACTGTCAAGTGCTATACCTCTAGGATAGAAATACCAAACACCAGTCAATAAAGAGCTCTTTTCTTAGTAACCAAGCCTCCGTATCATGTAATTGGATGATTCTGTATGTTTAATTTAATATCTCTAACAGAACTTTTACCATTTTGTTTGTTTCACATGGGAAAACTAATTTGGAAGCCTCCTCGTGACACAAACAAGGTCAAATACTTCTCTACCTGTGTGCTTAGTTGGCCCAGGCATAGTCATGATAGCTACAAATAACTCATGACTTTATTTTATAATAAACTTTATTATAATTCTATCTTTAATATAAATGTACTAAAACTACGAAGTCAGAACTTCTGCTAAAATCCATCCATCAATGATACTGAAGATAACAAACAGTCTTTTTCTGAGTACAGTTTCAAGCAGCTACATTCCATTGCTCTTTTAGTAAAGAATCAAGGGGCGCCTGGGTGGCTCAGTTGGTTAGGCATCCGACTTTGGCTCAGGTCATGAGCTTACAATTCGTGGGTTTGAGCCCTGCATCAGGTTCTGTGCTGACAGCCTAGAGCCTGAAGCCTGCTTCTGATTCTGTGTCTTCCCCCTCCTTGCCCCTTCTCTGCTTGCACTCTGTTTCTCTCTCTCTCTCTCTCTCTCTCAAAAATAAACATTAAAAAAGAAAATAAAGAATCATTATCCAGTTAGAGTTAGATACAGAAGTTGGTTCCTGAAAACTATTCACATTAACATCAAACAGAATCCATAGCTTGCTCAAAAATGCCTAATTCTTCCCAAGTCCCATGAACTTGCTCTCTTACCTGAGGGTCTCATGTAATTCTCTACCCATTTCTGTATTCCCTCTCTCCATCCTTACCACGCCCTGTCCCCACCAAGATACACTCATACTACCACTCTCATTCACTTGCCTTTACTCATTTTTCAGATTTCAGTTTACACAGCTCTAGGAAAGCTGCCCTGAATTTCCTTAAACTTGGTCAAGTTATACATTCTCCCATAATACTGTGAACTTGCTCTATCATGGTATTATCACTTAGCCACTCTGTAATAGACACTTTCTGTTTACATTCTCTATCTCTACCAGTAGGCAGGAACCAAAATGTTCATATTTCCCAATATCCTTCCCTACCTATAAGCATTCCAGTGCATAGTAGTTTCTAGTAGAAAATGTACTAAAAACATGCTTAATAATCAATAATTACTGAGCAATAATCTGGTCTGCTCAGAAGACATGACTTGTAGTGCCCTCAAACCAGAACACGGCTAAAGTGACTGTTCCTCAGCATGTACAAAATGCCCCAGAGCCACATAAAACAACTCAGATTACCTTTCACTCATTCATTCATGTTAGACACATAAGGATACAGAGAAAACAAGTGACAAATGTTCCCAGTCAAACCTATTGGGTCTAATTAAATGAGCCATTGCTACAGAGCAGAGAGGGCATTGTGACAGAGATGGACACGTTGCACTCCAAAAGCCCTGAGAGATACCTCACTAATCTGTGGGAGAGGGCAGGGAAACATCAGGTAAAATACCTAATGGAATCGTCCCAAGTGCAATGTTTATGTTGGGCTGCATGTATTTATTCAGTAAATGTTTGGGCAGGGTGGGGGGGTCATCTACTGTTTCTGCCACTATTCTAGACATTAGAGATACAGCATCAAACAAAATAAAGTCTCTAACCTCCTGGAGGTTACATTCAAACCGAGAGACAGACAACATACAAAATACAGATGACACATGGGAGTAAACAGTTGTATAAATAAATAAATAAATAAAACAAGGAATGGGGACTAGAAAGGAAGGTGGGAGGATGCTACTTTATACAAGGCATTAAGTCGGGAAAGAGGAAAGCCCTCACTGGTAAGGTAACATTTTAGAAATCTGAAAAAAGTAGTGTGAAGATTCCTGAGAAGAGTGGTTGATGCATACAGAGCAGCAAGTCCAAATCTTCAAAGCAGGACAGCATGTGTGACAAACAGCAAGAAGGCCAGCAGGGCTAGGAGAGAATGGGAAAGGGAGAGAAAAGATAAGGTCAGAGAGGTAGCTGCCAGATCACGTAAAATAGAAGCCCTCGAAGGCAGGACCACTCCCAGCCCATGCGGCACCTTTGTGCAGGTTAGAAAAAGGTGCCACTTTCACTAGGCAGACTTGGCAAGAGGAACAATGAGCTGGATTATGGCCTTGTGGTTCCAGGGCTGGAGCAACAACCTCACTTATAGGAATTTATTCTTAACTCTGAATGAGATGGGAAGCCACTGGAGGGCTGTGAGCAGAAGAGTGACATCTGACATACATACATTTCCTGCTGCTCTGTGAAGACAAGGGTCAAAGCTGGAAGCACTGTTAGGAGGCTATGCAATGATCTGGGCAAAAGATAAGGGTGGCGTGAATCGGGGTGGTAACAGTAGAGGTGGTGAGAAGTGTTCTGTACATTGAAAATAAAGCCAAGAAGATTCACTGTGCATATGAGGGTAGGGGGATATGAGAGAACAATCGAGGATGACCATAAAGTTTTTGGCCTTAGTGATGATAAGATAGGAATTTATCAGTCATGTGCATACAAATGGTATTTAAAAGTTATGAGACAGAATGAAAATGACCCGGGATATGTCAACAAAGCAGAAGTCCAAGGACTGGGCCTTGGAAGCACTCCAAAGTTTAGAGGTCTGGTAGATCAAGAGGAAGCAACAAAAAAAGCCTGGAAAAGACCGTCAAGGGAAAGAGAAGAGAGAGACGTATCCTGGAAGTCAGGGGGAAAAGCATTTCAAAGAGGGAGGGAGTAATCAACTGTGTCAAATGTTGATTTGATCAAATAAGATTAAATGACCAGTGAATTTAGCAATATGGGATTGATTAGTGACCACAAGAGCTATTCCATTGCTTGGTAGAGACAGAAGCTTGATAGTAGATTCATTTAATGGAAGGGGAAAACTGGAGACAATGAGTATAGAAAACTCTTTGAAGGTCTTTTGTTGTAAAGATGGGGACTAGCTGGCAGAATATGAGACGAAGAATGTTCTAAGAAAAAGAAATGGATTTTTTAGAAGTGCCAAAGCATGAGAAAGCATAAGTTAGGTACCTCAATTAGCTCAGTCATTAAAGTGTAAAGTATGTAATGGGTGTGATAGATTAGGCTATAAGGAAGGCAGAGTCTGAATATCATATTGAAGAATTTGGATTTTATCCTTGAAGGTGAAGTAGAATATAACATAATTACCTTTACTTTTTAGAATGTTTTGGAGGCAAAGGTGAGGGTCGGTTAGAAAAGAGAAAGACTGAAGGCAGGTTAGAAGTTAGATTGACTCGGGGCACCTGGGTGGCTCAGTCAGTTGGGTGTCCGACTTCGGCTCAGGTCATTATCTCATGGTCCGTGGGTTTGAGCCCCAACTTGGGCTCTGTGCTGACAGCTCAGCTCAGAGCCTGGAACCTGCTTCAGACTTTGTGTCTCCCTCTCTCTCTGCCCCTCCCCCACTCATGCACGCTCTCTCTCGCTCTCTCTCAAAAATAAATAACCATTAAAAAATTAAAAAAAGAAAAAAGAAGTTAGATTAACTTTTCCAGGAGAATATTAAGGACGGCCTGAATTTGAGGTTGAGGATAGAGATGCAGAGAGGCATGGAAAGATAAAAAGAGAAGGCATTAGGGAAGGTACATTACAAAGGATTCCGTGGTTCGCACAGTGAAGAAAGGCCAGAGGAAGGTGTAACTTGCTTCTAATTGGTCCGCGGAACTAGGAGAGAACCCTACACATACTCCAAAATCTTCCTCTTGGTACCTTCACAAACGAAATGTCCCCACCTGGAAATTCTACAACTAAATAATCATTCTGCAGGTTCTTTCCCACATGACTTCATTTGTGAAAACTCCTGAGATTTTCAACACGTTAAACTGTTTCTCACTTAGGAGTCCTACACCTACACAATGCCCAGAACCTTACTCAAACTAGGACAGATTTGGGGATTGAAGACGAGGAAGGGCTACAGGACAGAAAAAGATAAACCCAAGGGTTTTAAGATACTACCTATCTTTCGGTCTGCCTGGAGCTGGCCACAGGAATTCCCTTCTCCTGGAGGCCAAATCATCTGATGGCTGGTCGCTTATCCTCCGCCCCTCACCACCTCAGTATGTAAGTGAACGGTACCTTCGTTCCCCGATCCTTCTCCCGACTCTTAACCTTTCCTCCTAGTCATTTCCGACCCGTTTCCACCTTCCCCGAAACCATTACTCCCCCTGGGCCTTGCTCCCTTCTCACCTTAATCCCTTTCTCCAAACACTGACTCCAGCGCTTGGAGACAGTAACTAGGGAACCGGGGGTGTGGAACTGCATCTTGGGACAAGTAGTCCAAACTAAAAGAAATCAGTATAAAACTACAATTCCCAGAAGACACTTCCTTTTCCTCCCCTTTCCTCAATGAGGCCCCCTCAACCCCACCCCCTTTTAAAGACCCTACTAGTCTCGTGGCTTGTATGGCAAAAGCCTTTTAAAGCCATTGTTATTTGTTTAAATCTACTATTTCGACAGCATTCTGAGGGTTAAAGTGAGAAATAAGTTCAGGGTAGAGAGGAGAAATGAGGTTCGCGCCCTAGTCTGGCATGTTGTTAGACAGCCGCCGTGACAGCAGTACGGCATTTGGTGTGGCCACCTACGAGGTGGGGCCTCTGGCGGGGGCGCCGGGAAACCCCGTGGGCCGGCGCGTAGCTTTCCTTTCCGATCCGCCATCTGCGGTGAGTGTGTGCTCCTGGGCCTCTCTCCGCCCAGCGGCCTACTGGGCGCTTTCTTCTGTTTCCCCAGGTCTGACTTCTCTCTTTTTTTTTTTTTTTTTTTTTTTTGGCTCAACCTTAGGTGGAACCGCCGCCAAGATGCAGATTTTCGTGAAGACCCTTACGGGGAAGACTATCACTCTTGAGGTATGGCCAGGTGGCGTGAGGAAGTCAAGGCCTGAATGTGGGCCTGAAGTGGAGTTAGGGATCCGTGCCGCTTTCTGTAGTAGAATGTTTAGAAGTCTGGGTTCAGAAGACTGGCTCTTAGTTGAGGCTTTGCTGAGTAGGGGCCTAGGGCCGACTTTAGATACCTGAAGAGTGGGCACTCCCCTCTCTAGTGGTTCTGGCCAGGTAGTCAAAGCCGGGCTTCTGCAGAGGGGGAAGGAGGCGCTCCCACGGGTGGGGGCGAACACGTGTGGCCCAGCCGCCGCCGCCCGCCTGCCCTGGGCTCAGGAAGTGTGCACGCCAGCAGCGGACCTGGCAGGGGTTGCTTGCACCCTGGATAAGTGGTCAGCTCTGTTGGGTAGGCTTCCGCCCTCCACCAGCTTGGTTTGGGGATAACTTTAAAGTTGAACTGGGTAAGAGGGGTCTGGGTGGTTCAGTCGCTTAAGCTTCCGGCATGGGGCTCTTTGCTGACTGCTCAGCCTGCAGCCTGCTTCGGACTCAGTGTCTCCCTCTAGCTCTCTGCCCCTCCCCCGCTCGATCGCGCTCTCTTTTCTGTCTAAAAAAAATAAACATTAAAAAAATTAAATTGGGTATTCTAGTTTCTTAACATTATCAATATATTTCCATTTTAAAATTCCTAGGTCGAACCTTCAGATACAATAGAAAATGTGAAGGCCAAGATTCAGGATAAGGAAGGCAAGTAATACTGTACAGCTCAGAGAAATTAACCTGTACTGGCGCCGGTCTACTTACTAGACATACCTGCTGTGGGTGGGATGGAAAGAGGTCGAAATGACAAAGTCAAATGCTTTTGAAATAATAAATATGAGCATGGAGCCAAAAAGGGGTGCACTTCACATGTGTGAATTTGGGCGACCTATTTAATTCTCTACATGCATTTCTTTAGCTGTAAAATGAAGATACTATTAACACGTATGGTCATTAGGATTAAATGAGTTAACTTATACGAGCATTTAAAACCATGCCTAGCTTATAGTGACTGCTATTAGTACCCTTTATTTGATTAAGGATTATTTATAAATCTTAAGCAGATATGCTTCTTCTGATGTGACTGTTTTATTAGGAATTCCTCCTGATCAGCAGAGATTGATCTTTGCTGGCAAGCAACTGGAAGATGGACGTACTTTGTCTGACTACAACATTCAAAAGGTCTGTTTGGAGGACAGAGCAGTCCTTTAAATGTAAATCTTATTTTGTAAGTTTTGACCACACAAAAGTGGGGGCGCATAGCATTAGATTAGCAGTAGGTTCTTAGTGACCCCTGCATTAACATTTCACAAGCACTGTTATAGTTTCTCACATTCTGGATTTTGTGGATTGCATTCCTGGTGTGATACAATGTGTTCTTTGATCTCCCTATAAACAAGTAGTTAATATTCCCTCCACAACTTCCTGTTCTCTGGTATTGTGTACTTCTTAGCCATCCAGTTAGAAGATGCATGATGCTAGTTGCCCTTTCTTAATGAATGTAAACATTAATCATTTTAAAGCCTGTTTCATACTCTTTCATTAATAGGAGTCCACTCTTCATCTTGTGTTGAGACTTCGTGGTGGTGCTAAGAAAAGGAAGAAGAAGTCTTACACCACTCCCAAGAAGAATAAGCATAAGAGAAAGAAGGTTAAATTGGCCGTCCTGAAATACTATAAGGTGAGCCAACTTAGAATAAGTTTCTATCTGTAGATTAATAAATTTTGTTTGCACCTCTGGTTTTAAACTCTTTCAAGTTTTATTTAAATTCTAATTAATTAACTTGTAATATTGGTTTCAGGAATAGGATTTAGTGATTCATCACTTACATATAACACCCAGTGTTGATCATAAACAAGTACCCTCCTTAATGCCCATCACCCATTTAGCCCATATCCCACCTGTGTCCCTCCAATCCTTTTGGTTCGCTATAGTTACGGTTTGCTTCCCTTCCCCCCCCCTCCCCCACCCCAACATGTTCATCTGTTTTGTGGTATCAAACTCTTTAAAAGCTTTGTTCCTGTTTGGTGTTTGAACAAGCTTCATATGATGGGCTTCACTTTAAGCTGCTTGTTCCAAATTAAAGTTCTGATTTTGAAGTCAGATCTGGGTTTAGGTCTTAGATCTGTCCACCACTTGCAAGACTGAACTGTACTGAGTGTGTGAACTTTAATGAGGTTGAATATTTTGAGTCCCTTAACTTAGACATCAGAATACATTGTAAAATTACCTTAACAGCAGGTTTGTACTTTTTAGGTGGATGAGAATGGCAAAATCAGTCGCCTTCGTCGGGAGTGCCCTTCAGATGAATGTGGTGCTGGAGTTTTTATGGCTAGCCACTTTGACAGACATTATTGTGGCAAATGTTGTCTGACCTACTGCTTCAACAAACCCGAAGACAAGTAACTGTATATGGGTTAATAAAAGACATGAACTAACATTCAATTGTTGAAATTTTTTAGTCACTTAAAGAGTGGTTTTTAAGTATCAAATTGAAGATCACACCATTTTCTTTGATAAACTACATATACTTTGGCAGAATTAGGTTGTATTTAATATCAACTGTCTAGATACAAGCCAGTTTGTATTTCTGTTAGTTTTTAACATTGGCACTGTTAACATTTGGACCAGATAAATTTTTGTTGTGGGGGTTGTGCATCATAGGCCTCTCTTACCCACCTGATGCCGGTAGCACACCATTTCCACCAAGTGTATCCAAACACTGCCAAATGATCCTGGGATGGTAGGGTGGAGGCTGTCTGTTCCCCCCACCCCCGCCGACTTGAGAAACACTGGTATGAATGGGTGTTACACCTTGCCTTAAAAAGAGACTACAACATATTTGTTTCATATATAAGAAATATAAAGGCTAAGTTATCCTGAGTCCCTGGGTGGTTTGGCTGGTATATTTGCAGTGTACAGTACATGGGAACATTCTTATTGAATGTTGAGTGTGAAATCTTAGAACTTTAAACTATTTGTTCACTAGTACTGTTAATGTTGAGAGTTTTAAGCAATATTTGTCACTATATTTTGCCCATGAGCTAAATTGAGGGAGTTTTGCTTGTTTTGATACCACTCAACGAAAACATGCAACGGACTTACTACATTCAATGGCACTGATAATGAACAATTCCCTTTTACCATGTCATATCATTCTTAACAGGATTTCTAGTTGGAGGCATCTTAAATAATGTTTCCTATCTCTGTAGCATTTTGACAAGTTATCCATGTTAACACCTGGTAGAGCTACTTGGGTATTTTTTGGCCAGAAGTGAATTCTTCCCTTCACTAAAAACTAGTCGTTCTATAATAAAGCAAGATACTTGTTTTTAAATTTATTTTTTAAAATAATCTCTGCACTCAACATAGGGTTCAAACTTCAGACCCTGAGATCAAGAGTCACAAACTCTACCCACTGAGCCAGCCAGGCACACCATTAATTGTTTACATTTTTAATGTAATTTTAAAATCCTGGATTCCAAGAAGTCTTAGCTGGAACTTCTTTTTCTTCATAACAAACAATTTCATCTCCCACTTTAAATTCTACCTTTTCTTCATCCAAACTGAGACCACAGTCCATTCCAGTTTTGACGACTGAAATGTCATCTTTATGGTGTTTCAATGAGGTTAATGAGCCTTAAAATATAAAAACAAAAAAACAAGGTAGGTATATTCAACAAATTATACCTGCTAAGTGCTATACAGTCTGGTGTTAAAAGGAAAATTATCCTGAAAGTCCTAAATTTTACAGTCCTATCATGTTAAATGATGGAACTAAATACTAGGGAAACCAAAGAAAAATGGTTTGCTGTAAGCAAGATGTGGTTTATAGGGAAAGAACTAAATCTCCCATTTCAAAGGTTAGACTAACTTTGCAGAGGATGGCATTGTACTCAAGATTTTAAAAATGAGATAATCCAGGATAAAAGACATTGCAGGCAAAAGGTCAAGGGAAGCCAAGTACAATGCTGTAGATCAGGGGTAGGAGACAGCTGGAAAGGTAATTTGCGGCCAATTTTTAGAAGCTTAGGAAACTACTGATTTATCAGGCTTGTTACAGGTTATATAGATTACCAGGCAGGACTAAAAATCCTGGAGGAGATATCAGGACTAGTAAGGGAGGGAGCCTGTCACCTGGAGACAAGGTTTGAGTTAACAAAAGGTAACAGCCTGAACCAGGATATGGGAGTGAGACTTTAGGTGGTTACATGGAATCAGTAGGTTTGGGTGACTGGATTTAATATTATAGAAACAGATTGTGATCTTGCTTACCCTTCCAAATAACATGTCCATTACGGATTAATTTAAATTTTTTCTGTTTTTCTAACTGACCCTTTTGGACTCTGCAGCCAGCCACAGGAACTTTTTTCTTCCCTTCTGTTACAGAGAAGGTAGCTAGTATACAAGCCTCACCTTTAGAAAGAAGAGAACATTAGATGCACACAAAACAAAAGATTCTGAGAAATACATAATTTCACATATTCTTCAGAGCAAGAATTAAAGGTGGGAGAAAAATACAAACTCGTACTGAAATCCTGTTTTTCTCTGACTCTACCAACTTTATTTTCCTGACCGCTCATAGAAACATAAACATGAAAATCCTTGGGTTTTCTTGGAAAAGAACCTGCTTGCCTAAAAAAATGAACAAGGGAAAAAGAAATTCACTTTTTTAGCTGAAAATGCACTAGAAGGTAACAGTTTACTGTCTGCTCTATGAAAACCTAGTTTTCACCTGTCCCTCAATATATTATTCTTGAAGAGAACATCTGTCATCACCTAATTTTAATCTCCCCATTGATAATTTATATTCACTTAAATACTGATTCTGTGACTCAGCTTAAAGCTTAATTCTTTTCACTGAAAATTAAATTCCAATAATGACATGGTATCACACACTATAATATACCGATTTACTGGGGTTAGTGTTATTTGGCTGATGGAAACCTTTGTATGACTCAAAAGTTTTCCAAATTGTGCCTTAGCACAAGAACATACAAATCTCTGTATGGTCATGTTTAGCAGATCAGAAAAGCCTAAAATAAATCTCTGGACCATAAGAACAGATAAAACGATTCAGTCCATCTCAAATAAATTTAGGCTTCCATCTGGCCAAGGGATATGCTAGGAAGAATATTTCTAAATACGTGATATTTAAATGTAAAATTAACTATTCTCATGGTGGACTTCTCGGCCAACTCCAGGACAAAATCAGTGGCTCCTTCCAGAACACTGTATATAATCTTCATGCATCCCATCCCAGTCTAATTTATGTTATAATTAGTTGATGTCTAAACCTTAGGGCAAGTTCTTACTGCCTAACTTGCCTTTGTATCCTCAGGGCCAAAGCATAGGCTGCAGAGGGCAGGTTTATAATACATAGGAAGTTACATTGAATATATCATTTTTTCTAGGACACAGGCCATTTATTGGAACAGTGAAGGTATTTCAACAGTGAACTATAATTCCCCTAAACTTTGCTTTCAAGTGTTCTTCACAGCACCTAAGATATGAATGTTTAATATTCAGTGAACACTCACCAATTGGATGCTCTTCCACAATGCAAGGCAATCTGCTGCTCAGTTCTTCCTGCAAATCTTCAATTAGGCGGTAAATGATTTTGTGAAGTTTAATTTTTACTCCTTTTTTTGTAGCAGACTTCTGGATAACATTGCCTGCATTCACATTGAAGCCATATATAACACCTGGGAAGCAGAAATAGAAAAAATAAAGTAGCACAAATATTGTATTAAGGACTTTTCTTTCAAGCAGAAACTCAAATCTAAATAGTTTTATTTCGGGCAGCCTGAGTGGCTCAGTAAGTTAAGCTAAGCGTCGGACTCTTGGTTGCAGCTTAGGTCATGATCTCTTGGTTTGTGGGATTGAGCCCCATGTCTGGCTCTGTGCTAACACCATAGAGCCTGCTTGGGATTCTCTCTCTCCTTCTCTCTCTCTGCCCCTCCCTTGCTCACTTGCATGCTGTCTCTCAAAATACACTTAAAAACAAAAAGGTTTTAGGGGTGCCTGGGTGGCTCAGTCAGTTAAGTGTCCAACTTCGGCTCAGGTCATGATCTCACAGTTCATGGGTTCAAGCCCCATGTTGGGCTCTCTGCTGACAGCTTGGAGCTTGAAGCCTCCTTCAGATTCTGTGTCCCTCTCTCTCTGCCCCTCCCCGGCTCATGCTTTCTCTCTCAAGAATAAATAAACATTAAAAAAAAAAGTTTTATTTCCTTCTATGTAAATTAAAAGGGGTGATGAAAAATTCTGTAATTTTTTCTCATAAAAACTAGTAAATTTTCAAATTAACCAAAGGATTTTATAAATACTATTGTAGCTTGTTTAACAAGGAAAACTTCTTTATAATTTTTAAACCCATTAATTTAAGAGACAAAAGTACCCATACTGTGCAAGGCAGTACGCTAAACAAAACTTTGATTTTTATACCAGAGAAATAAGAAAACGAAAATTGAATAGGGCTGAAATATTTTTACATTATTTTAATAACAATTGTATTACTAAATTATAAACTTATTGTCTACAACTTTTTGTGGTTTATTCTTAGATATTCAGCTGGCCAAAAGATGCTCCAAAATAGTTACTAAATTGGTAAAGTTTAAGAGTTATTTAAGAAATGAAAGAAATTCTATGGAGTTGACTATTTTGCCAAAGAACAAATAACACATTTAACAGCAAATACCTTAGAGGGAATAAAAAGCAAAACACTCCTGTCCTTAAACAAGTGATAAAAATGAAAGCAAGTTAATCAAGAGAAAAACACAACCACCTTGAAAGTTTTATCATTAAGAAATCATTTAACATGATACCTGCATTACATAGTATAGTGCTAGGCTGGTCAATGCCTAGAAAATACTTTGAATTAGCCAGTACCGGGGCACCTGGGTGGCTCAGTCAGTTAAGCGTCCGACTTCAACTCAGGTCACAAGTTGGAGCCGCACATTAGGCTCTGTGCTGATAGCTCAGAGCCTGGAGCCTGCTTCAGATTCTGTGTCTCCCTCTCTCTGCCCCTCCCCTGCTCACGCTTTGTCTCTCTCTCTCTCTCTCAAAAATAGATAAAAACATTTAAAAAATTTTTTTAAATTAAAAATAAATAAAAATTAAAAATGAATTAACCATAACCAGCATTACTATTTAGTAGAAGTGACATCTAATTCTAAATAAGTACAGTCATTAAGTACCTCCTTCCTAAGTGATTCATTAATTAATAAAATGTTGGTGCCTTGCTAGGTGTTAGACTTAAAAGTGAGTCATGAGTCACCTTTTTGTATATCGTAAGTTCAACTAACAGTCCAGTCCCCCTACCTTCTAGGCATTTAATTAAAGCTAAAAACTGTTTGCTTAAATAGTGCATATACTAAAGCTAAAAACAGCTTTTAATCTAAGAAAGATTTATATAATTATCAATAGACAAAAAACAGACAAAAGTAAAAGATGAAGTAAAATACTGAACAGGCTGATTACAGTGTCAGGAGCATTCAAAAGTCTAAATAAAAGATACAGAGAACCAACCTTGGATTGGGTGGGGAAATGGGAAAGGCAGTAACTATCTTTATTTATGAATAAATAAATAAATAAGTAAGTAAGTAAGTAAGTAAGTAAGTAAAATCAAAAACCTTCTGGGACTTGAAAGAGTTCCCCAAGGTTGTAGTGTGAAAACAATGAGTGAAGTTATGGCTGCAATACTGCGCATCCCACTGAGCTCAAAGGCTGGGACTCCACTAGAGCAGGAAGGGCGATGCTGATAAGGGTAAAGGGCAAGTTGGTTAGCCAAGCTACAAAAGACTGAAGGTAATGGTTCACAGTGTGTTCTAGGGAACACAGTTAAACAAACAGGAAATAGAAATCTTACCATGAAATGTTTCAGCAAGGTTAACATCATTTTCACTGACATCACCCACACCAAAATGTACTAATTCAAGTTCACACTCATGTGAAGCATCATAGGTATCCATAATGTTCACAATGGCCTCAACAGAACCATCAACATCACCTAAAAAAGTATGAAATTACTGGTGTTAAGAGTTAGACATTAACAGACACAAAATGACAAAAATCTATTTAAAGTCATAATAGGAATGGCATTTACCACTTTTATTTAGGTTTAGCATTATAAACATCTATTTAACTTAAGTATTTAGAACCAAAAGTACATTTACAACAAAACATCAAGAAAAATGTTTATTAAAATCTCTCCCAGTGAGTCATCCAGAGTTCATGAGTTCAAGCCCCATATCAGGCTTTCTGCTGTCAGCACGGAGCCCACTTGGGATCCTCTATCCCCCTCTCTGCCCCTCCCCTGCTCGTGTTCTCTCTCTAAAAAAGAAATAAACATTAAAAAAAAAAAAAAAAAAAAAAACCTCTCCCCCAGTGAGACATGGGCAAAAAGGAGGGCAAAAGGTACAACCTTCCAGTCATAAATGTCATGGGGATGTAATGTACAGTACAGTGACTATAGTTAATAATACTATATTATACATTTGAAAGTTGCTAAAAGAGTAGATCCTAAAAGTTCTTATCACAAGAAAAAAAAGTTTTGTGACTGTGTATGGTGATTAGACTTACTGTGGTGGTCATTTTGCAATATATACAAATATCAAATCATTGCTATATACCTGAAACTAACATAATGTTATATGTCAATTACACATCAATAAAATAAATCTCCCCCAAAATACCAAAATAATTTTAGCTTAAATTTAATGGCCCAAATTAATTGTGAGAATGAAGAAATATACATATTTATAATACAAAAATGAGTAATGAAGTAAAATCTTTCCAAAGTCACCTTTAATAATTATAGGAAGTACATTTGAATCCTTTTCTTCTTTCTCTTTTGTCTTTAAGGGTTTTTGTTCTTTTTTTTCTTGGTACTTTAGAAATGATCTCTCCTTCCAATGCAAAGTGCCATATTTCTCACGGGCTTTCCGATGTGCTTCTTGGTGTTCCTTTCGCTTTTCTTCTATTATTTTCAGATTCTCTTTGTTTTTCTCCTGTTCTTGCTCATACTTCCGCCAGTCAACAACTTCACGTGCCCTAGGCTTTACAGGGGAAAAAACAGGCATTATTTAACTAAATAGAAACCAGCATCTTATGGATTAAAAAAGCTTGATGCTTTTCCCCAGCTTAGCTTGGTCTAACTCATATATGAAACCACTAATTTTATAAATTTTGATAAACTTACAAAACTTTAATCTAGGGTCTTTGTATACACAGATGATTTAATTTTTAAATATTACCTCAAATTTTTAAAAATTCCATAGCCAAATTATAAAATGGCACCACTGGCCCTCTCATAAGCCTTTATAGTCTATACTTATTTGTTAACACAAATATACTTATTTGGTAGAAAATTAGAGAATATTTAAAATCACTGTATCCCACGATATATCACAGTGAAACTGGCAAGATACAAAAAAAAGAGAGAATTCTGAAAGCAGCTAGGGACAAACAGGTCTTACTTAACCTACAAGGGAAGACACATAAGGGTCATAGCAGACCTGCCCACTGAAACATGGCAGGCCAGAAGGGAGTGGCAAGAAATATTCAATGTGCTGAATAGGAAAAATATGCAGCCAAGAATCCTTTATCCAGCAAGGCTGTCATTCAAAGTAGGAGAGATACAGGCTTTCCCAGACAAACAAAAACTGAAGGAATTCATGACCACTAAACCAGCCCTGCAAGAAATCCTAGGGTTACCCTGTGAGTGGAAAGCAGCAAAGACTACAAAAGACCAAAGACAACACCACAAGCATGAAACCTACAGATAACACAATGACACTAAATCCATATCTTCCAACAATAACTCTGAATGTAAATGGACTAAATGCCCCAATCAAAAGACACAAGGTATCACTGTGTCTAAAGACACAATGGATAAAAAAAGAAGATCCATCTATATGCTGCCTACAAGAGACTCATTTTAGACCTGAGGACACATTCAGATTCAAAGTGAGGGGATGGAGAACCATCTATCACAATATCGGATGTCAAAAGAAAGCCTGAGTAGCCATACTAACATCACACAAACTAGATTTTATTTATTTAAAAAAAATTTTTTTAATGTTTTTATTTTATTTTTGAGAGAGAGAGACAGAGTGTGAGTGGGACAGGAGCAGAGAGAGAGGGAGACACAGAATCTGAAGCAGGCTCCAGGCTCTGAGCTGTTGGCACAGAGCCTGATGTGGGGCTCGAACTCACAGACCGTGAGATCATGATCTATGACCTGAATTGAAGTCAGACGCTTAACTGACTGAGCCACCCAGGTGCCCCCCACACAAACTAGATTTTAAAACAGACTGTAAGAAGAGATGAAGAAGGGCATTATATCATAATTAAGGGGTGTATCCATCAAGAAGAGCTAATGATTATAAATGTTTATGCCCCTAACTTGAGATGCCCAAATATATAAATCAGTTCATCACAAACATAAGCAAGCTTATTGGTAATAATACTGTACTTGTAGGTGACTATAATACTCCACTTACAACAATGGACAGACAATCTAGGCAGAAAATCAATAAGCAAACAATGGCTTTGAATGATACACTGGACCAGATGGACTTTGACAGATATATTCAGAACTTTTCATCCAAAAGCAGTACATTCTTCTCAAGTACACATGGAACATTCTCCCAAAGAGATTACATACTGGGTCACAAAACAGCCTTCAACAAATATAAAAGGATGAAGATCATACCATATATATTTTCAGACCACAACGCTAAGAAACTTGAAATCAACCACAAGAAAAAATTTGGAAAGCCTCCAAACATATGGTGGTTAAAGAACATACTACTAAAGAATTAATAGGTCAATCAGGAAATTTAAAGAAGAAATTAAAATATATATGGAAACAAATGAAAATGAAAACACAACAGTCCAAACCATTTGGGATGCAACAAAGGCAGTCCTCAGAGGAAAATACATCACAATCCAGGCCCATCTCAACAAGCAAGAAAAATCCCAAATACAGAATCTAACCTCACACCTAAAGGAACTAGAAACAGAGTACAAAGAAACCCCAAGCAGAAAAGAAATGATAAGGATTAGAGCAGAAATAAACAATATAAAATTTAAAAAAAAACAACAGTAGAACAGATCAATGAATCTAAGAACTGTTTTGAAAGAACAAACAAAATTGATAAACTCCTAGCCAGACTTCTCAAAAGAAAAGAGAGAGGACCCAAATAAATAAAATCACAAATGAAAGAGGAGAGATCACAACCAACACCACAGAAATACAAACAATTATTAGTGAATACTATGAAAAATTGTATGCCAACAAACTGGACAATCTGGAAGAAATGGACAAATTCCTAGACACCCACACACTCCCAAAACTCAAATGGGAAGAAACAGAAAATTCGAACAGACCCATAACCAGTGAAGAAATTGAATCGGTTATCAAAAACCTCCCAACAAGTAAGAGTCCTGGTCTAGATGGCTTCCAAGGGGAATTCTACCAGACATTTAAAACGGAGTTAATACCTATTCTGCTCATGCTGTTCCAAAAAATAGAAATGGAAGGAGCTTCTGGACTCATTCTATGAAGCCAGCATTACCTTGATTCCCAAACCAGACAAAGACCCCACTAAAAAGGAGAATTACAGGCCAATTTCCCTGAAGAACACAGATGCAAAAATTCTCAACAAGATACTAGCAAATCGAATTCAACAGTATATTAAAAGAATTATTCACCATGATCAAGTGAGATTCATTCCTGGGCTGCATGCCTGGTTCAATACTCACAAATCAATGTGATTCATCACATTAACAGAAGAAAGGATAAGAACCACATGACCCTGTCAACAGATGCAGAAAAAGCATTTGACAAAATACAGCATACTTTCTTAATAAAAACTCTCAAGTAAGTTGGGATAGAAGGAACGTACTTTAACATCATAAAAGCCATATATGAAAGGCCCACAGCTAATGTCATCCTCAATGGGGAAAAACTGATAGCTTTTCCCCTGAGATCAGGAACACGACAGGGATGTCCACCCTCACCACTGCTATTTAACATAATCTTGGAAGTCCTAGGGTCAGCAATCAGACAACAGAATGAAATAAAAGGCATCCAAACTGACAAAGAAGAAGTCAAACTTTCACTTTCCACAGATGACATGATACTCTACATGGAAAACCCGAAAGACTCCACCAAAAAACTGCTAGAACTGAAACATGAGTTTGGCAAAGTCACAGGATATAAAATGAATGTACAGAAACCAGTTGCATTTGTATACACCAATAACAAAGCAACAGAAAGAGGTATCAAGGAATCGATCCCATTTACAATTGCACTAAGAACCATAAAATATTTAGGAATAAACCTAACCAAAGAGGTAAAAGATCTGTACACTGAAAGCTACAGAAAGCTTATGAAAGAAATTGAAGAAGACAAAAAGAAATGGAAAAATATTCCATGCTCATGGATTGGAAGAACAAATATTGTTAAAATGTCGATACTACCCACAGCAATCTACACATTCAATGCAATCCCAATCAAAATGGCACCAGCATTCTTCTCAGAGCTAGAACAAACAATCCTAAAATTTGTATGGAACCACAAAAGATCCCAAATAGCCAAAGTAATGTCGAAAAAGAAAACCAAAGCTGGAGCCATCACAATCCCAGACTTTAGCCTGTACTACAAAGCTGTTATCATCAAGACAGTACGGTATTGTCACAAAAACAGACACATAGACCAATGCAATAGAATAAAGAACCCAGAATTGGCCAACTAATCTTCGAGAAAGCAGGAAAGAGTATCCAATGGAAAAAAAAAAGTCTCTTTAGCAACTGGTGCTGGGAGAACTGGACAGCAACATGCAAAAGAATGAAACTGAACCACTTTCTTACATCATACATAAAAATAAATTCAAAATGGATGACAGGCCTAAATGTGAGACAGGAAACCATCAAAATCCCACAGGAGAAAAAAGGCAGCAACCTCTTTGACCTCGGCCACAGCAACTTCTTACTTAACATGTCTCCAAAGGCAAGGGAAATAAAAGCAAAAATGAACTATTGGGACCTCATCCAGATGAAAAACCTTCTGCACTGCAAAGGAAACAATCAACTAAACTAAAAAGGAACTGACAGAATGGGAGAAGATATTTCTAAATGACATATCAGATAAAGGGTTAGTATCCAAAATCTATAAAGAAATTACCAAACTCAACACCCGAAAAACAAATAATCCAGTGAAGAAATGGGCAGAAGACATGAATAGATACTTTTCCAAAGAAGACATCCAGATGACAAACAGACACATGAAAAGATGCTCAACATCACTCATCATCAGGAAAATACAAATCATAACCACACTGAGATACCACCTCACACCAATCAGAGTGGCTAAAATTAACTCAGGAAACAACAGATGTTAGTGAGGATGTGGAGAAAGGGGAACCCTCTTGTACTGTTGGTGGGAATGCAAACTGGTGCCCCACTGTGGAAAATAGTGTGGAGATTCTTCAAAAAATTAAAAATGGAATTACCCTACAACTCAGCAATAGTACTACTAGGAATTTATCCAAAGGATACAGGAGTGCTGATTCACAGGGGCACATGTACCCCAATGTTTATAGCAGCACTATCAACAATAGCCAAATTATGGAAAGTGCCTAAATGTCCATCAACTGATGAATGGATAAAGAAGATATAGTATATAACAATGGAATACTACTTGGTGAGGAAAAATAATGAAATCTTGCCATTTACAACAATGTGGATGGAACTAGAGGGTATCATGCTACGTATGTCTTCACTCATACACAGAATTTGAGAAACTTAACAGAATACCACAGGGTAAGGGAAGGAAAAAAGTTACAAACAAGAGGGAAGCAAACCATAAGAGACTCTTAAATACAGAGGACAAACTGAGGGTTGATGGGGGTGGGGGGTTGGGGGTGCAGGGAAAATGGGTGATGGGCATTGAGGAGGGCACTTGTTGGGATAAGCACTGGGTATTGTATGTAAGGGATAAATCATGGGAATCTACATCTGAAGGCAAGACTACACTGTATACCCTGTATGTCAGTTAACTTGACCCTAAATTATTAAAATAATAAATAAATAAATAAAATCACTGTATCATGTATATACGAATTAAGCTTGATATACCTCAGATTCTACTTCAAGAATTTCATCTCCTGCAGAAGGGAGGTCTCTCCAGCCTACAATTCCCACTGGCATGCTGGGACAGGCCTCATGGATTGTTTTTCCATTCTCATCAAACATTAAGCGTACTTTTGCCCAACTCTTTCCAGCAACCAGAATGGAGCCTCTCCTCAAAGTTCCTCTTTGAATTATAGCTGTAGTAACAGGCCTAAAATGAAAATAAACATATATATTCGTAATGCCATAATCAGGAAGTAAGCACTTTCTTAAGTAGAGCAAAGATATCTTTACGAGACTAAAATATATATATACTATGTACACACAGGGTTAACCCCACTACTTCTCAAGAAGCTTTTCATACTATAAAAACATTTCTAAATAATTGCCAAAAGGTAGAAGCAAACCAAATGTCCATCAACTGAATAATAAAGAAAATTCAGCGTATACATACAATGGAATATTATGCAACCTTAAAAAAGAAAGCCCTGTCACATGCTCCAACATGAATGAACCTACCATGAGGACATTATGTTAAATGAAATAAGCCAGTCAAAAAGGACAAATACTGTATTATTCTAGTCATATGAAGTACCTAAAGTAGTCAAAATCATAGAAACAGAAAATCTAAAGATAGTTGCCAAGGGTTGGGCGTTGGAAGGAGGGGAAATTAGGGTTTCGTGGGTATAGAGTTTCAGTGGGGTTTTTTTGGTTGTTGTTGTTGTTGTTTGGGGTTTTTGGGTTTTTTGGGGGGGGGTTTTGGTTTTTTCAGAGAGGGTGCAAGTGAGTGAGGGGCAGAGAGAGGGAGAGAGAGAGAGAATCCCACGAGGGGAGAGAGACAGAGAGAGAGAGAGACAGAGAGAGAGAAGAGACTGAAGCAGGGCTCACCCAAAGCGGAGTACAAGCTCACCCGAAGCAGGGCACGAGCTCACCTGAATATGCACAAGCTCACCTCGTGTGGGACTTGAACCTAAATTGTGAGATTATGACGTGAGCCAAAGTCAGATGTTTAACTGACCAAGCCACCCAGATGCCCCAGAGTTTGTTTTACCAGATTAAAAAGTTCTAGAGACCTGTTGTACAACAATGTGAAAATACTTAATATTACTGAACTTAAACATGGTTAAGACGGTAAATTTAATGTTATGCTTATTTTATCATGCTTTTAAAAAAAAGGAAAACAAAACACATTTCTTATCAGCTTATGGCAGTGGAGGATGCAGTTAGCTGAGTGTTCTGACAGAATGCTAATCCTCTTTCCGTAACTAATTTGTTAAGAAGTGAAACCTCTTGCTGATAGGGAGAAAAATTAAAGAGAAGAAAAACCCAAAGACCTTCCTGGATAGAATATTAATGGGTAAGGACATAAAGAATTTAGAAACCCTGAGGGCAACATTTGCTATTTCATTCCAATTTGTCAGTCTATGAGGCTTTATTTATCAATTCAGTTAAGTCAGTGGAGAAAAATATTCAAACAAACTGAACTACTTATACCATTAAATGTGACTAGGAGATATATAGATAGCTATGGCTACTGGTAACTGCATTTAAAACAAAATTTTTAATGTTTATTGTTGAGAGAGAAAGTGTGCGGGGGGGGGGAGTGTGCAGAGAGAGAGAGGGAGACACAGAATATGAAGAAGGCTCCAGGCTCTGAGCTGTCAGCACAGAGCCCTATGTGGGGCTCCAACTCACGAACTGTGAGATCATGACCTGAGGCGAAGTAGAACGCTTAACTGACTGAGCCACCCAGGAACCCCTGATAACTAAATTTTTATGTTCCATGTGCTAATGCAATAAAATGCTTTTCAAAACAAATGCTTTGAAAATATTGTCCATGTCTAACAATAATATGCAATAAAATAATGCATTGTTACATAATCAAGCCACAAAAACAATGAAACAAATTATTAAAAAGCAAGCATTTTAACAGTCCTACCCTCTTCCTTTGTCCGTGAAAGATTCTATTACTGTTCCTTCTACTGGACCATTGAGGTCTGCTTTCAGTTCTAACATTTCTGCCAGAGCAATTGTTGCCTCTGCCAAAGCCATCAGATTATCGCCCTTTAATAACAAAAAAGGGTGTTAAGATACATAAATAAAATATTATCTGTAAATGTAAATACCAGTGTCAGAAAGCAAAATAATCCTAGACAGTTATATCATACTTTTCTCTTTAAGCATTAAAAGCATGAATCACCCAATCAGAAAGAAGGAAGGAGGCCAGGAAAGGAGGAAGCGGGGAGGGAGGGAGGGAGGGAGGGAGGGAGGGAGGGAGGGAGGGAGGAAAAAACAAAGGAAGGAAAAGCAAGAAAACCTGATCCAGGGACATATCTTTCAAGGAAGAAGGGCGATTTTCTTTTCTTTTCTTTTAATGTTTATTTATTTTTTAGAGAGGGAGAGAGAAGAGAGAGAGACAAAACACGAGTGGGGGTGAAGCAGCAAAACAGGGAGACAGAATCCGAAGCAGGTTCCAGGCTCTAAGCTGTCAGCACAGAGCCTGACGCGGGGCTCGAACTCATGAGCCATGAGATCATGACCTGAGCCAAAGTGTGATGCTCAACCAACTGAGCCATCCAGCCACCCCAAGAATGGTGATTTTCTTAAAAGGAAGCCCACTAGTGGTGCTTATTAATACCCCTTCATAAATACATGCTTCATGCATTCTCCTCCATCTGTCTCTACCATTGCGTTCTCTTCCTCTCACTTTCTTTACAATGCTACTTGACATTTGAAGTTCTAGCCAACTGAATAAGCTTTCACATCTATTATTTCATTCGATCCACTCAAGAATGCTGTAAAATAAGTAAATCAAACATTGATTAGATGATTCTTTCACCTTTAATGATCTATGGTTACTAGGCATTCTAGGGCTCCAAGATCACACAGCTGATTAACTGACGATGGAACTCAAACTGATGGGCAAGGGATTTTTCCACTCTCTGTCAGTTAAGAGGCTGCTCAGTTGTCAGAGTATAAAACAACGGAGACAAGCTGTTTGTAAACACTACAAAACAATACTTTCCTTACCCATCCAAATATTCCCAGTCTTGATTTAAAGTTACAAATGCTACTCTGAAAAGTAGAGCTGGGGTGTTTCTTTGCATGAAATAGTCCTCTATCTCTACTTGGAAAAAAAGGCCTCATCTTTCTTTCTGCCGCACCCTCCCAATTCCCTCCATTCCCCAGAAATCATCTCTGCCATGCGTAAGCAGCTTTACATTTACCTACTCATCTCAAGGTATCTGGGCAGAAAAGGTGGCTCTGTCTTCAAATGTTTTAATCTTGCCATCTGGCTTTCAGAGTGCAACAGCAATTGAGGTATAGTGGAAACATAATAAAGCAAGGTGGCATTTCAGAGTTTCAGAGAAAAAGAGGCCTGGCTTCAATATCAATGAAGGCATGATTGCTAAGCATCCTAGAAGTAACAAATTTAGGAAAATTAAAGATAAAATGAGACTTAATTAGAGGAAGGTGGCCAAATACAGTACCATCCCCTCAGTAAGTGATCTGGAAAAAAAAGTATTGTAGATTATATATGAACCATGGAACATGATAAGAATGGACAAAAAAGGAAATTGTTACTTAGCAACCTGTACAGGAAAAGAGAACTGCAAAATGCTGTCACAAAGCAGGTACTCAGCTTCCTTGGTGTTTTTCAATCAGAAAAGAATAATTGGTCATTTAAAGGAAAATGGAGAGGCACCTGGGTGGCTCAGTTGGCTTTAAGCATCCAACTCTTCATTTCTGCTAAGGTCATGATCTCACAGTTCCTGGGATCTAGTCTTACTTCAGGCTCTGCACTGACAGCACGGAGCCTGCTTAGGATTCTCTCTCCCTCTCTCTGTCCCTCTCCCACTCACACTCTTTCTCTCAAAATAAATAAATAAATAAACGTTAAAAAAAAAGAAAAGAAAATGGAATTCATCATAAATAACAAAACTTATGGCAATTTAATTCATGGAAACATTGAATCAATCAATAACAAACTGAACCCAAATGTTTTATCTTTGTATTAGTGAAATTTTTATGTTTAAATATCTCTTAAATGCCCTAAAACCTATTCTGTAATTTTTCAGTATAAAAACAAGTACTTTTTATTACAAATTGGATTTCATTTCTGCTTTAAAAAGTCTTCAGCAGCTTACTATTACGCTATGCCTACAACATCCACCATGTGTTCTTATACTTAGAATAAGCATTAGGAGGCACCTGGGGTGGCTCAGTCAGTTGGGCATCTCACTTTGGCTCCGGTCAGGATCTCACTGTTCGTGAGTTTGAACCAGCATTGGACTCTGCGCTGACAGCTCAGAGCCTGGAGCCTGTTTCAGATTCTGTCTTCGTCACTCTGCCCCTCCCCTGCTCGCTCTCTCTCTCTCAAAAATATAAAAACAAAACATAAAAAAATTAAAAAAAAAAAAAAAGAAAAGCATTAGGTCTGGACTTGATCCCTGACTGTTCTGTTGTATAACCCTAGACTGGTAACTGACCTCAGAAAGCCTAATTTCTTTTTTTCTTTCTTTTAATGTTTATTTATTTTTTGAGGTAGGGGACAGAAAGAGAGGGAGAGAGAGGTTCCGAAGCAGGCTCTGGACTATCAGTGTACAGCCCGACAGAAGGCTTGAACTCACGAACTGTGAGATCACGACCTAAGCCAATGTCGGACAATTAATTGACTGAGCCACCCGGGCACCCCAGAAAGTCGAATTCCTAATCTGCCAAACCAAGATAATGATGCTAGCCTTGCCTAGTACACAAAGGGTTTTTAAACAACAGAAATTATATATGTCCCGATGTTCTTTAGGTATAGTCCCCTATGTGCATTATGAACAGCAGTCCCAACCTAACACATCATCTCTGAGGTGCCTGCACTTACCGTGAGTGCAGAGATGTGCACTGCTTGAACGTCACCTCCATAATCCTCACACACTACATCATGAGCTAGCAGTTCTTTTTTCACTTTTTCAGGATCAGCCTCAGTTTTGTCACATTTGTTTATAGCAAGGACGATAGGAACTGAAGAGTTAAAAAGAATGCAAATGAGGATACCTTCAATTCCAGGTATTCACAGTGAAAGACACCAACCTTTTCTAGCTTTCTCTTTACTGAGTAGATGTACTAAACTACAAGAAAGACCTAAAAGACCTGCTTTAGACCCCCTCATCTTTCTGCACATAAAGGAGGATTCTGGATGTGAGGTGTCAAAATTGTAATTATAAGCAGATTCTGAATTAAGAACAGATACCTAAGATGAAAACAAACAAACAAACAAAAACAGAATTTGGGTAGAGAAAGGCCTATCTGTAAGACTGAAAGCAAGATCAGCAACTACACTGAAGATAATCTGCAGAAAGAAAATTAAAAAGTCCAGAAAAGATTCTAATTCAATTCTAACACTACTAGATCATTTGCCTCTTCTTTTGAGGAGCTATTAACTCATTGAAACCCAACATCTTACCCTGGGCTGAAACGAAGTAGCACTGTTGTAAACTTGCTTTCAGGATTTACGGCAATTCTTTATTAATATATACTTTAGTGACTGACATATAGTAGATTCTCAATAAATGTTTACTGAACAAATGAACCAAATAATTTTATAATCTACTTGTCTTGATCACTAGACAAATCACATAAAATGTTAGGAGATAATTCTCTGGTTGGGTTTCACCAACTGTGCTACAATTTTCTCAGGTATCAAAGGAAGAAAAATTGAAAACAGAAACAAAAAAGTTATCCACAACCTACTATTATGAAAAAGTACATTCCATATGGATGAGATGGAACTTAAGGGACAAGAGAACAGGAATAGAAAGCATGATGTAAGAAATTTATCCTATCTCAACAACTGCTTTGCTATGGATCCCTGGCAAATTTATCACCCTCTTCTTTTTGTTATATTCCCTATGTTCATTAAGAACATAGTCCATTCCACAAAGGCAGTTTTGAAGAATTAAAAAGAAAAGAGAGTAACACTGGAAGCTAAAAGAGCAGATTTCAAATGTGGACATGTTGCAAATTAACTGTAACTGGAGGCAGTTCCTGCCATTCTCGGTTCTTAGTTTCCATGCTGTTAAGAACTGGCGTAGATAGTGATTCTCAAACTTTTTTTTCTCTTGCCAACAAACGTAAGGGAATGTGATGTACTCCATCAAGGTACATTTTCTCAAGGTAACAGTATTTTCTCAGTGAGTGTAGGGTAATAACAGAATAAGAATGAATGAACAAAGTATGTGTGTGGGGGGGGGTAGTAGCTATTACCACAGTTTCTAAATAGAGAAGTGATTTTTAAAAAGTTTCAATTTTATACCTCTAAGAATTTATGTAAAGCATACGAAGAAAAAGTTTCTCTTTAGAGAAGAATTCAAGATAATAAATGAACAAGGAATAACAGAATTAGAATATAACCATTTTGCAACTCCTAACGTTAATAGGTGATGGGTATGTAGTTTATTATTCTATTCTTACCTTTATAATTATTTAACATTTCCATAACAAAAATTTTTAAAAAGTCATTTGCGGTTATTACATTTTCACACCATGCCAACTAAGTAAACAGTATTAGAAGGACTGTATTTATGGTCACAGGTCCCCAGCTGACTCCTGCTACACACTTTTTAGTAGTTACATCTGTGGGAAAACAATTCAATCATCTTTGAGCTGTATCTGTAAACAGGCATAATAATCCTGGAATTGCCAGGTAGATTAAATGAGCTACATGTAAAGGGCACCAGAATACTGACTTTTTGTAGATCTTTAAAAAAAAAAAAAAAAAAAAAAAAGCAACTGCTTTCCTGATACACATAATCAGCCACACAGTACCTTGAGCATCTTTGGCATGCTTAATAGATTCTACAGTTTGTTTCATCACTCCATCATCTGCAGCTACGACCAGTATGACAATGTCAGTGACCTGAGCACCTCTGGCCCTCATTGCTGAGAAAGCAGCATGTCCTGGAGTATCAAGAAAGGTGATCTTTTCCCCAGAAGGCAGAGACACTGTGGAAACAGAAATCCAAAAATACTAAGGACTCAAATGTGTGCTTTCTTAATACAAAGGAATATATGTGAAATTATCAAATAGAATCAATAATTCCTTAAAATAATTTATTCCTCCCATTAATTTTAATTGGGAACAATACAAATCATTATTTCACACTGAAAAATGATAACAAAGCAGTGAAACCTTTAGTGTTTTCTTTTCATGTTATAATTTCAAAGTAAAACTTTTTATATTTTTAGAACATATTTTCATAAATGTACCAACTGGTATCTATTCTGGAGAGAGAACAGACTGATAGTTATATAGGAAGTTTCCCCTTCATTAGCTACACAATTGCCTTAAGCAAAAGGCAATTTAGTACATAGTTAGTAGCTCAGGATTTGAGCCCAAACCCAGCCCAAACCCAGCCTTGGATGTAAATCCTAGCTTTGCCATTTATTAGCTGTATATCTCGAACAAATAACCTATCCAAGCCTCAGCCTCCTTATCTGTAAACAGGGGTATTAATACGTACTTCGTGATGTTGTGAAGATAAAAATAAAGCATATAAATAAGGGGCTCACCACACCACACACCACAGTGCTGGGCACATGCTAGTTGCTCAGTAATGGTAGCTGCTATTTAATTATTATTATGAACATTACTGTAACCAGGCATTGAACAATTTTAAGTTCATTAAGCCAAACTAAGAATAGCCAGAATAAAAATATAATTTTCTTCTTATAGAATGTACAAAATAACCTTTATTAACCAGCTGCTCGATATTTCATCAGACCAACAGCCTTAAGCTTTAGACTTTCCTTTTACTTTTAATTTGTGTATCTCATGTTAGGACACTTGGTTTAAGAAAACAGTATGTGGGATTCCCAAGCACACTGTAAGGTAATTTGGGTCATACCAAGAAAGGCACCAATGTGCTGAGTGATGCCTCCAGCTTCCATTGCTGCCACTTGAGTTTTTCGCAGTTTGTCGAGTAACGTCGTTTTCCCATGATCAACATGGCCCATTACAGTAACAACTGGGGACCTTGGGGTTAATAAAGCTGGATCTGTCTGAGGCCTACAATTAACAGCAAAGGAGTTTCATTTCTTAAATATCTTTATAGCCAATGAATTGGTTTGCAGTCATCTCTGTGAACTACCACTAACAATACAATCCAACATTCAGATTTGATTAGATATAACTATCTTCCCCTTCCACACACATAATAACCTATGACAAAACATGTAATGACTGCCCATGCACAGTTGGCATCTTCAAAACAACAAGGAGAACTGAATAAAAATTTTAAATTCAGGGTCAATATATACACTCAACAAACTAAGAAAAACAACCCTTAGAGTTTGATAACCTGAATATATTTAAACACTCTGATGTTTTAAACACTTCGAAGAAAAGTTTAATCTATATTCCCATGTCACTTTAATTGCAAAAAAAATTTTAAAGCAAATCTTTCCATTATAAAGTGTAAGTAAAACTAAGTGGTCTTCTTTCCGCAATATACATGGTTAAGTTTTACCTTCTTACAGCATCTTTATTTTCTCTGACTTTGTCCTGTTTTAATTTGCTCCATTTTAACTTCATCCCCGCCTTCTTTACCACCTCTTTGATCCAGACTTCATCTAAATGTGAGTGTGCTTCTAGTGAATCTATGTCAATAGCAGTGTTCATTAAAGCTTCATACACACAATCTGGGTGGGAGAGAAAAAACCTTTTAGGATCATGAAATAAATGTTCACAAAAGTGGCCTCTATTAATAAATCTCAATATAAACAGTATACCCAATGAGAGGAATTAACTATTTAAGCTGTTCCTCTGTTAACAAACCACAAATAAGCTGAAAAGAAAATAATCTTTAAAATATGATTCATTTATATTAACATTTCTACATATTCATAAATATGTGAATATGCACCTTATGAATGATCTGAGCCACCAATAAAACATTATTAGGCATATTGTATACATTTAATATTGAGCAGTTCTTTGAAAACTTGTAGTTACATATGTCATGTCTATACAAATGTGTATGTATATATAGTTGATATTCATTATTTGCAGCAGTTCTGTTCTATAAACTTGCCATGAACACTAAATTAGCAACTACTAAACCATCATTCCAAGGAAAAATATAAGGTTAGTAGGTTCCTTCAGCTCCTGGTCACATCTTCATTAGCAATCAATACATACCTAGTTTTATGTGTTTCTGTTTTAAGACACCTTATTTAATGTATTCTGTTGATTCATTAATACTGAACGCCCAGCCAAAAGCACTAAAAACAGCGCATGAACAAAGCTTATCTAACACATGCATTTTCTCTGTAAAGCACACTACAGCCTTCTTGCAGTTAGTAACACTTCACCACTATGCTTAGTAGCCATTTTAATCAGCAAAATCAACAAAAAGCATAAAAATGTAAAAATGTGGCACTGAATAAGCCACAAAATGACACTTGTTTGCAGCATGAGAGCTAAAGCAAGAAGGCAGAATGTTGCCTTGTTTAACCTCAGCTAGGAATGTGTAATTGGGTAACTCAAATTTTTCACTGCTCCACACATGTCCAGGAATGACTGCAAAAGCAGTGTGAATACTGATTTTGGGGCTACAAATACATTTTAGAGAATCTTCCAATACAAAACCCTCAAATAACGAGGATCAACTGTATGTACACACACACACACACACACACACACAATCTCCATATATACACACACATATAATTAATTAATTTACTTATGTTATCTATTTATGGTCTCCAAAAAGTCTTGAAATGTAAGAAAAATATTTACTTGGTATTCTATTTTACATAATGTACTTTGTTTTCATTTCAGTCATACTTCCTTGTGGATGATAAATGAATGTATCGGTCAATGAAATAAGTTTTATGTTTCCAGATGTTCAATCACCCTTTAAATATATATTTTGAGGGCCGCCTGGGTGGCTCAGTCATTTAAGCATCTGACTTCAGCTCAAGTCATGATCTCATGGCTCATGAGTTCCAGACCCGCATTGGGCTCTGTGCTGACAGCTCAGAGCCTGGAGCCTGCTTCAGATTCTGTGTCTCCCTCCCTCTGCCCCTCCCCCGCTCATGTCTGTCTGTCTATCTGTCTGTCTCTCTCTCAAAAATAAACACTGAAAAAAATTTTAAATATGTATTCTGAGAGACACATATGAAAGAAAGGCATCCTCAAATAAACAGAACATTATACTAAAAGAATATCTTATGCAGTAGTGTGCAGGTAAATGTTTACTCAGAAGACTCTCCAAAAAACAAAAAAAAACAAAAACAAACAAACAAAAAAAACCACCCTAATTATTATAGCATTTCCCAATTTCCACAGTGCAAATACTCCCAGATGGTTGATTTCAGCTATCAACATGAAATCACTGAACACAGAGATGTAAAGAGATGCACAGTAGCATACCATTACATAGAATTTCCACCATATAGGTACATAGGCATAAATCACCTCAAAAACACATAGCAAAATGCAGTAAAATAAAAAGAGGTTTTTGTTTTTTTTTTAGTTTACTTATGTATTTTGAGGGTGGGGAAGGGCAGAGAAGGAGGGAGAGAAGGAGAGAGAGAGAGAAAGGGAGAGGGAGAGGGAGAGGAAGAGGGAGAGGGAGAGGGAGAGGGAGAGGGAGAGGGAGAGGGAGAGGGAGAGGGAGGGAGAGAGGGGAGAGGGAGAGAGGGAGAGGGAGAGAGGGAGAGGGAGAGAGGGAGAGGGAGAGAGGGAGAATCCCAAGCAGGCTCCAAGCTGTCAGCACAGAGCCCTACATGGGGCTCTATCTCACAAACCATGAGATCATGACCTGAGTCAAAATCAAGAGTCATATGCTTAACCAACTAAGCCACCCAGGTACCCCAAGAATGAAGGGGTTTAAGGAGTATTTATTACCTTTATGATTTACGTTACCTTTGTTTATGTTTATGATTTTTAATGGAAGCTCACATACTTCCTTATAAATTAGCAACTGGCTCAAAAGTTGGTGCAAGCCAGCTCCACATATCACTGATCCTATTCTGTAATAATGCCAAGAAATCCTTTCCTATATATAATCCCACAACATCCTTTCCCAAGAAAATACATTTTAAAAGAATGATACAGGGGCACCTGGCTGACTCAGTTAGAAAAGCATGCTACTCTTGATCTCAAGGTCATGAGTTCAAGCCCCACACAGGGTCTAGAGATTACTTAAATAAATAAAACTTAAAAAAAAAAATGATACAATGCAAATTTTCTATATGGATATGCTCTCATAGAACAATAAAATTCTAAACATATACATTATAATGAATACAATTCTAACAATGCTAAAATCCCTAATAATCCAGTAAATACTTTTCCAATATGATATCCTAAACTTTTTTTTTAAATGTTATTTATTTATTTTGAGAGGGCGCAAGCAAGTGAGTGGGCATGCACATGAGCAGGGGAGAGTAAGAGAGAGGGAAAGGGAGAATTCCAAGCAGGCTCTGCACTGTCAGCACAGAGCCCTATGTGGGGCTCGATCTCAGGACCCGTGAGATCATGACCTGAGCCAAAATCAAGAGTCAGATGCTTAACTGACTGAGCCATCCAGGCACCCCTGATATCCTAAACTTTTGAAAGGTAGCTTATACAAAGATAATCTCTTTCCCTTTATATTAAATGCATTTAGTATTAACATATTATTTTATCTTTATCTAAGACTTAAATATTTACAAATGGAAAAGTACCCAAAGCATTTCAACCACAGATATTACATCCTAAGTTATTTTAATTGACATAAAGGAAAAAATATATACTCACATTGCTAATTTAGTAGTTAAAAATATTCACCATCTTTAATTCAAATGAGAAGTAAATATAATATTAAATAAGCTTCAAATAGAGCTTTTATTTAAATCATGGCATATCAGTTTTGGGTCTAGAACACTGATCCGTGATTAAATTCATATTTCAATTATACTATTTACTTGGTAACACAGAGGAATTATTATAGTTATGGGAGTGTGTGAGGGGGGGAATGTTAAAAAAAAAGAATCCTCATCTTTTAGTGATAAATACAGAAATATTTATGGAATAAGTGATATATTAATAATTGTCACTGGCTTCTGCATACATTATACTTATATTCCATTCTTACAGCTTTCATATATGTATGAAAACTGCCAACAATAAAAGTTTTAAAAATCAAGTATATTATCAATATTATCTATAAAATCCTACCAATATAGTTTTCCTTGGAAAAAATATCAATGATACAGTCATATCTATTTGTTCTCTTAAAGTTTTCTAATAAAATGATTATATAATCCAACTGCAAAGTTATAAAAATGCAAGACTGGGCCAATTTTCTATTCTTTGTGAGGATGCACATATACAAAGAGTGGTGGCACTTTCAGGCTGGAAACATATTACAATTCTAGCTCCGCCCTAGAGCTCTGCTGTAATTTACAAAATAACAATTCTTGAGAGATAATTTGGTCTGTGAATAAAAGCATGACCTCTGTAGCCATACTCCCTGAGTTCAAATCCTACTCTACCATATACTAACTGTGGCAATTATTCATCCTCTCCATGCCTCAGTTTCTCAACCTACAAATAGGGATAATAATTACACCTAACTCTTGTGCATTATGAGAATTACATGAGTTAATATACATAAAGTATTGGTACATGGTAACAGCTCAGTAATATGAGTTATTATTATTAATTGTTTTTCTTTTTGCCAAGAGTCTGCTTCACTTGTCACTTTATTTCGCTACAATAATAGGCTATTTCTTATTTACTGAATTTTATTGTCAGCTTATAATGAAAACTCAAATTTTGTTCCAATAATCTTAAATCGGTAATAAATGCACCAAGAGTGCAATGAAGGAATTTAAAAAATGACAACGATGCTATACATTTATAAACAAAAACAGTATTATTAAAAGTTATTACTATAGGGTGCCTGGGTGGGTCAGTGAGTTAAGCACCCGACTCTTGGTCTTGGCTCAGGTCATGATCTCACGGTTCATGACTTTGTGTACTGTGTCCAGGCTCTGTACTGTCAGTGAAATTCTCTCTCTCCCTCACTCTCTGTCTCTCCTGCGCTCGCACTCTCTCTCTCAAAATAAATAAAGTAAACTTTAAAAAAAATTTACTACTACAAATATTTTTCTGCTGGCACTACAGATATTGTCACAATGAGTGAAAAAAGAAAATCAGGGGCGCCTGGGTGGCTCAGTTGGTTAAGTGTCTGACTTCCGCTCAGGTCACGATCTCAGGTCATGGTGTCACAGTTCATGGTTTGAGCCCTGCATCGGGTTCTATGCTGACAGCTCAGGGCCTGGAGCCTGCTTCAGATTCTGTGTCCCTCTCTCTCTGCCCCTCCCTGGCTCGTGCATGCACACATGCTTTCTCTCACTCTCTGTCTCTCAAAAATAAACAATAAAAAACAAAACAAAAAGAAAATCAGAAAATTATAGAACAACAAAAGGATAGTAAGTATAAATAGAGTACTTCAGACCAAAAATATTCTTTTGACTCAGTCTGTGTTGAGCGTGGAGCCTGCTTAAGATTCTCCCTCTCTTCCTCCCTCTGCCTTTGCCCTTCTCCGGAGTGCTCTTTGTCTCTCAGAAAAAAAAAAAACAAAACAAAACTCGGGGCACCCGGGTGGCTCAGTTGGCTAAGGGTCCAACCTTGGCTCAGGTAATGATCTCTTAGCTGAGTTCAAGCTCTACCATCAGGCTCTGTGCTGTCAGTGCAGAGCCTCCTTCAGATCCTGTCTCCCTCTCTCTCCACCCCTCCCCAGCTCATGCTTTTTCTCTGTCTCAAAAATAAAATCATTAAAAAAATTTATTTTTTAATTAACCCATTAAAATAGTTTGGGGTACCTTGTTGGCACAGTTGGTTAAGTGACCAACTCTTGATCTTGGCTCAGGTCATGATCGGACAGTCTGTGACATCAAGCCCTGCATAGTGCTGACAGCATGGAGTCTGCTTGGGATTCTCTCTCCCCCCTCTTTCTTTCCGTCCTCCTTCGCTCAGGCTCTCTCTTCTCAAAATAAATAAACTTAAAAGCCTACAGAATTTCTGAGAAAGAAGGGTTACTCCAGATAAAATTTTTTCCACCATTTTTGGCAAAGACAGAAGAAACGAATTAGAGTCTGTGACCTCAAGTGAAAACTATGACCTAAAGTGAAAACTATTAGAATGATTTGATACCTTTTTAAGCCATCAGTCTAATTTTCATCTTTGAATGCCTTAGTCTCAATGAAAATAAGATACCAGGTATGCCATGTTCCCATATTTTTCCTTATAAAAGTATCTGACCCACCTATGTCTTTTTCCATTGCTCTGGCCAGTTCCCCAACAGTCATTCCAATCCATACCTCCACTTCTTTTTTGAATTTTGGTGAAGACAATGGAGATTTCTGTGCTCTTTCTTCCTATTAAAAATTCAGAATGCAATAGAAGAAAAACTTTAAGTGACAATGTAGATTTATTCTGGAATATCTACCACAATCACAGCTCCTATTTCTACCAAGTAACACTCCCATAAGTAGTTAAACCTTAGACTAAAATTTAAAATCCTACATCCTTAATTCACAATCATACACTGATTTCCAGGTAATCAAATTCATCCACATTACTGAACAACAAAATAAAACTTCCTTTCTTCACAAAGATGTACTGCCTCAAGTGTAGCATTAAGGAATAAAGACAAAACACTCAAAATGAATTTCTACTCAGAGCTATAGGAACTTTCACCTCAGACCAAGTAATACAGTAACTAAAATCTGTAACTACCTTCTTTGTTACTAGAAGCCTATATTGAGATAGAGCCGCGCCAACGAATGGGTCTATTTGCCAGGGTCGGATGCAGAGCTGAGCTGTCCCCACTGGGTAAGCAGATGAAAACACAGGACTCCACTGTGCTAACATTCTTCTTTGACCCAGGCTGTGCAGCTGCCTAAAGACAGTGTGATATCGTATCAAGTTCTCCAATTTCAGTATCTTCTGGTTCATGTTTCCCCTGGAAAAAGTTTTAATATTGAGTTAATATTAAATTCAAGTTAGCAAGTATTAATTGGATATCTACTACATGAAAAGCACTGTGCTAGAGTTACATGAGTAAAGCTGGGTTTCTGCCCTGAAAGAATTCACAGTCTAATCAGATGGAATTCTAATCAGGTGGAATAACTAACTACTCTTTAGATGTTAACCATCATTATTGTTAATGTCTCTACTATGATAGAACTGAAATAAAACTTACAAAGGGATTTTTTCATTCTTGAAACATCAACTAACAAAATCACGAGAGCGATTTTTCTAAAATGCAAATTTGAACTCATCAGCTCTTTTTGCTGAACATCCTCCAGTGGCAGGCCATTATCCCATTTCACGTGCCACTTCAACACGTGTTATTAAGGATTATTTATCTGCCCTCTGCTAACCTCTCATTTCATTGCTTACACCCTTATAGCACCTCACTCCTATCTCCAAGCTTTCGTTATTTTGACGTCCCCCCGCCCCGTAATCTTCAATGGCTTGCCATCTCATTTTTGAACCTTTGCATATGCTCTACTTGAAATTGTCTTCTTTCAACCCTCACCATTTTTCCCTCTTCCTACCAACCCCTCCCAAAAAGAAGATGCTTTAGAGTGGGAAGAGAACACTTCATACATATCTATTGAATAATGCCTTTTGAATATCATTCTTGGAATGACAGAAGACTTACTTGAGAGAAAACTGCAACAGAACTCAGTGTAGTTCAGAACTAACAAAAGTATAATTACTTTTCTCCTCGAATGTTCTATTCCTTCTGCTCTCAGGACTGCATTTCTACAGCTTTGCTTTACAGTTTTTGAGGAAAGGAGTAACTAAAATAATGTGAGGTGTACATATTCTCCTCAGCAAACATTTCTTGAGTACCATCTTTCAGACATTGTGTATGAGGATGTTGATTCAAAGTTTAATAAGCCAGAGTCCTGTCGTTCAGAGTTTATTGTGCCAATATAATGATTCTCAGGCACATTAAACACCTCAAGAATGGCACATGTTAAAATTTTTACTTAGGTACGAGTCCGTGGACTAAGAAGTAAAGGGATTCCTTTAGGAAACATTTTTAAAATGAGTCTAAACCCAGACCTGACAAGGGCATGGATTGATGGAATGCGAAGAAAGGCCCTACATGGGGATTAACCAAAGTACAGAAAGCTAACTGAGGCAGGAATTAGAAAACACACCGGTGGCAATAATCCAGGTGTGGAAACTGGAAGTTACCTCACTTACTACTTATTCCACGCTCCTCATTTTATAGAAAAGGAAAACGGGGAGTCCAGAGAGGTCAGAAAGATTTCTCCAATGTCATACCACCAATTAATGACAGTCAGGCCTAGAACCCAGGCTGTCTGACTCCCAATTCGGTGTTCTTTCGCAGCTAGGATCTCGTTATGGAATCTGAAAAAAGATGTTGGTGCGTTGGTGGAAACGTCTGAATGTAAGACCTGTCAGCCTTGGAACTTATCTGAAAGGCAAAAAAAAGTCATTGTATAAGAATGACGGCTCTGGGGTGGCTTCGCCTCGAACCGGGCCCAGAAAACCTTGGGCCCAGGACAGGAGGGGCGCGCGGGAAGAGGGGGGCAGCCGGCCCCTTCTGGGCAAATAACGCTTTCGCTAAACCTCAGCTGGGGTCACGCAGGGATTAAATGAAACGCGGAAAGGCTTCCGATTGCTCCGTGTTTACGATCGGTGCCACTGACACTTCAGGGCAAACAATACACGCCCCCTCGGGACGACCCGGCCAAGGAACCCCACTCACTCTGCTGCTACGTTAGGTCCGGGGTGTCCGGATTCTGAGATAAGGCGGAGATCACCTTGCGGACCGGGACTGCAGTCCCACGGTCCGTTCCCGAAACGGTCCCCGTGACACTTCCGGTACCGCCGGAAGCGGTCCTCTCCGGAATTCGGAAGTCAGAATCAGACACAGTGGCTGCGCCGGCGAGGACTGGGGTTGCCAGAGGTGCCCCGGGGGGGGCGGGGGGGGGGGGGGGGGGGGGGTGGGTAAGCGCTACTTCAACCAGTGGCCGCCTCCGTGGATCAGCCGCGCGCGTCGTCGGCAATCACTTGTACACTTCCCTTCCATTTCTGAGAAGTTACTATTACCCTGGGGTTTGAGGGGCCTTGGTGCTGAAGTGTGGAGAAATAATACGCTTTTGAAAGACACATAGCTAACAAGAAGGAAAAAATGCGAGGAAAGTGGTGATAGAACCAGTTTGTATATTCAGTTAGGGGCGTTCTCTTTCAAATGTCGCCTGATTTATGGATACCCAGAGCTGGTTCCTGTGTCAGCTCCTTCCCTGTGCGTAGGCTTGGGGACGTTATGTAAACTCTGTGCTTCGGTTCTGCACTCTGGCAATGACAGCAGCTACTTCATAGAATAGCAGTAAGGTTTATAAGAACACCTGGTTCAGGGGCGCCTGGGTGGCTCCCTCGTTAAGCGTCCAACTTCGGCTCAGGTCATGATCTCCGGGTTCGTGGGTTCGAGCCCCGCGTCTGGCTCTGTGCTGACAGCTGGGAGCCTGGAGCCTGCCTCGGATGCTGTGTCTCCCTCTCTCTCTGCCCCTCCCCCGCTCGCACTCTGTCTCTGTCAAAAATAAATTTTAAAAAAAGTTAAAAAAAATAATACCTGGTTCATAATAAGGGTTTGCTGTTGCGAATATTACAGCCTCCTCCCAGAGCATTTCCACACCTTGAATGGACATTATGTCTTTTGGCCTGTCCCCTTGACCACAACCTCCACCACTTCTCAAGTGTATAAGTATTGTTTTATCTCTGTCCTCAAGGTCTAACACTACCCTAGGCTAATGATATGGTACAGAAGAGTTTCTTACTCAAAAGCATACTTACTGTTACCTCCCTCCCAAAATTTGGCCTCTTAACTCATGCCCTCTCTCCCCTTTTTCATTTTTGTCTTTCCAGTGCCTGCCACAGGTGTGCAATTAGTGTGGCTGAATGACTGAATGGAAACCTCTGTCCTGGAATTTTTTTTTAAATGAACCTGACACCCAAACACTTGAAAACTATAAAAGTTCATTCCATTTTCTATCATTTCACTTACATTTACAAACATCCACTGCAGTGCAATTTCTGCAAGAAATTGTTCTTTGCTCTCTTATTTGCTTTACCGAGCACTTGAAAAACAAGCAGAAGTTCATTGGTAGAATACCAAAGTAGAGGTCATATCTTTTTTCCCCAATTTTAAGTGAAAATAATCGATACTTTTCTAATTAAGATAATACTAAGGTAGAAAGTTCACACAGTACCCCCCCCCCCCAAATATAGAAAGAAAGTGGCTAAAAAGCAAACAAAAGAATGAGGGCAGTTAAAAGAGCAGAGGAGCCAACCTGAAAGACCTCCCAATGGCCAAAGTTGGAAACGTTTGAGCAACAAAATAAAATAGTATTAGATTTATAACCCAAAGTATCATATAAGTATACATGCATTCATGCTGATATGAATGAATGAATGAATGAATGAATAGGGGAGAAGGGACAAATCCTTTCTACAGAAGAATTCTATATAATACATGTATATAACTGTCACTAGGAGGTTAAGCTTAATTCCTCTCCTCTTGAGTGAGGGCTGAACTTAGTGATTTGCTTCCAAAGACTAGAATATGGAAAGGGAAAAACAGTAACACCACCTTAACCAACTGATCAAGGTGAACATCAGCAATGATGTCATGTTGATATCACATGTCCCCTGAAATGATATGATGAGGACATTCATCTCTGGAGTATCCTTCCAAAAACTCACAACTCTGTAATCATGGGGACTACATCAGACAAACCCAAATTGAAGAGCATTTTACAAAATATCTGAGCAGAATTCTTCAAACTGACAAGGTCATGAAAAGCAAGAAAAGGCTATCAGAGATCAGAAGAGACTAAGAAGACATGACCAAATGCAATGTGGAATCCTGAATACAATCCTGGAACAGAAAAGCACATTAGTGGAAAAAATAGTGGAATCTGAATAAAGTCTGTAGTTAATTGTAGTACCCCAGTGTTAACTTCTTGATTTTCACAAATGTATCATGGTTAATATAACACATAAACATTAGAGAAAATTGGGTGAAGGCCATGTGGGAATTTTCTACTGTCTGCAACTTTTCTGTAATCTTAATTTATTCCAAATTTTAAAGCATTTTGTTAACATCTCCTTTTTGTTTTTTAGAGAGAGAGAGCACGTGTGTGCAAGCAGAGGAGAGGGGCAGAGGGGGAGAGAGAGAGAATCTCAATGTGGCTCAACCCCAAATCCTGGGATCATGACCTGAACCTAAATCCAGAGCTGGACACTCAACTGAGCCACCCAGGTGCCCCCTAGTTTATTTTAAAAAAAGAAAGTGAATCAAATCCTAAATCTTACCTATCCAGAAGTAACCACTTTTATTATTTTGGTGAACATCATTCCCTGTATCTCTGTGTATAAATACATGTACACATGCAATTTTATATAAATAAGATTCATAGTATAAAAGCTGTTGTTTATCATTACAGAAGTATATAATGGAAACCTTCCATACTGGTGAACATAGATTTATATCATTCTTTTTAAAGTTTTTTTGGGGTTTTTTGGGAGAGGGGGCAGAGAGAGAAGGAGAGAATCCCAAGCAGGCTCCATTCTGTCAGCACAGAGCCTGCTGTGGGGCTCAATCCCATGAACCGTGAGATCAATACCTGAGCCAAAATCAAGAGTCAGAGGCTTAACAAACTGAGCCACCCAGGTGCCCCATATCATTCTTTTTAAATGACTGTGAAATATTCCATTGTCTATAAGTGCCATACTTACACAGCTACATATATGGGTTGTTTCTAGTATTTAACTTATAAAAAAAATTGCAATGAATATTCTTTTTTTTTAAGATTTTATTTTCAAGTAACCTCTACACCCAACATGGGACTCAAACTTACAGCCCCTGGATGAAGATTGCAGGCTCTACCGACTGAGCCAGTCAGGTGTCCCACAGTGAATATTCTTGTGCATACACCTCTGCTTGCCAGTTCAGTTCTTTCTCCAGAATAATGCCTAAAACTGGAAGTTCTAGTTCCATTCAGTGGAGAATGATATTTACAATCTAAGTCCTGGATGTTAGGTGTGCTCTTTGTCTCTGCTCTCAAGCTTTCTCTGTGGACAAAGCTAGGGAATATACACACACATATGCACACATTTCCATCCATATACATTGAAAACCATGACTTCTTACTAATCTCACCAATTCCAATCTAAGACTAAAGTTTCAGCCTAGTCTTTTCCTTTTCCACCTTTGTAAACTTCATTTTTTGGCAGTGAGAAACTGACTTTCATCAACCATAACATATTTAATTATTTGAGCAATTTCCTTGCATGAAACCAATCTTCACTTTGGCTCCCATCCCCATCCGTGAGCTTATGTTTTCCTTGCCTCTCTTCAGCTTGGAGTCCCAGGCCAATCCGCCCTTGAAGTGGATATCCTCTTCATCCTGGTTGGATGTAAAATGTTAACATTAGGGGAAACTGAATGAAGGACATTTGGGAACTCTCTCCCCTGTCTTTGCAACTTTTCTGTAATCTAATCTTATACCCATGCAGAGCCACCAGACCGCCCCTCCACCAGATTATTGCCCTACATCTGTGGATGCCTACCTTGCTCTCATCCCTAATGGCTTTAGGACTAAATTGTTGGAAAAGGGGAGGGATGCAGAAGGGGTCCTATTCCACTTCCTCTCATGTCCTTTGGGTGTTTTGTTTGTTTGTTTGTTTGTTTGTTTTAGAGTTGTTTGTTTTATTGAGAGAAAGCCCTTGTGAGCATGCACGTGTTGGGGAGGGGCAGAGAGAGAGAATCCCGAGCAGGCTCCGGACTGTCAGACTAGGGGCTCATGGTGGGGCTCGTGCCCACGAACCGTGAAACCATGACCTGAGCTGAAGTCACTTAACCGACTGAGCTGCCCAGGCGTCCCAGGATGAGGCATTGTTTTTAATGTTTTATCTCCATCATCTGATTCAGTCCTGCAAGACTGAATGTCTTATTTTTGCACAACATTTTAACAGACCAGAGGGGGTGCATTATCCCTGGGAAACTTAAATAACCTGTCCAGGTCACATCCTTAGTGATTGGTGAGAGGGACCTAAATTCAAGTCTGTTTCATTCCAATGCTGTTTCTTAACCACTTCCACCTTTGAAGAACTTGAACTGAAGATCTTTAGGGTCTTATTCAGCCTTGAAATTTTACCTTTTGAACATATGAATATAAGCATTTTTTAGTTTAATTTGATATCAACCTGTACTCCGTGATATGTAGTAAATCTTTGTTTCCATTAGTATTACCACTGCTATTAGAACTCTTTATGGAAAACAGTAAGAGAAACAATTTTGTATGTTTTGAGTGGAAAACATGATATTAGTCTCCAGTAACCTCTAATAAGAGCTATGCCGGTACTGATTAAAGATACCTGCATTGGATTTTCATCAAAAATGAGATAGTTCTCTCTTTATCACTAGCATCCAAATTACATAAAGCTTTTCTGTGGGTTTCCTCTTGAGTCTCATCAACTTCACTGATTTATTTATATACACAATTACATCTCCTTAAAATGTTTTTTTGCTATAGGGTCTTTGATTTTATTCTCTTTGGCTTTAATGAGGTATAATTGACAAAACTGTAAGATATTTAAAATGTACAACGTGATAATTTGATATACATACACATTGTGAAAGTATTCCCCTCCATTGAGTTAATTAACACATTCATCACCTCATATATTTACCTTTATTGATTTATTTATTTTTTGGTGGGAACAAATTTCAATCATAAATGCAGCATTATAGGTGTCCAACTTCAGCTCAGGTCATGATCTTGCAGTTTGTGTGTTTGAGCCCCGTGTCAGGCTCTATGTTGACAGCTCAGAGCCTGGAGCCTGCTTCAGATTCTGTGTCTCCCTCTATCGCTGCCCCTCCCCTGCTCACACTCTGTCTCTTTCTCTCTCAAAAAAGAAAAGAAATGAACATTAAAAAATACATACATACATACATACATACGGCATTATAAACTAGAGCCACATTTTTATACATTAGATCCTCAGACCTTACTGAGAGAATGAATGCTTGAACAAGATTGCTAATTTATTTTTAAAAATTATTTTAATGTTTATTTATTTTTGAGAGAGAAAGAAAGAGAGAGAGAAAGAGAGAGCAGGGGAGGGGCAGAGAGAGAGAGGGAGACGAAATCTGAAGCAGGCTCCAGGCTCTGAGCTGTCAGCACAGAGCCAGACGCAGAGCTCAAACTCATGAACTGTGAGAAAATGACCTGAACCAAAGTCGGACACTTAACTGACTGAGCCACCCAGGTGCCCCAAGATTGCTAATTTAGATACAAAATTGGTTAATATCCTAAAGCACAATAAAGCTATAACTTTTGGGGTTATCTTTTCTGTGGGACAAAAATCATTTGCATCTCTTTGGGACAAAATTCATTTACCTTACTATCTGTTTTCTACACGTTAAGATCTACCCTTACAGAGTTATACAATACCTGTATACTAAAAAATAATAAATACCAAGTCAAAAAGGTGAACATTCCTAGAGAATCAGATAATCCCTAGAAGTGAGTGCCTGCTAAACAAAACCCAGCAGGACACCGAAAGGGCAAACAGTAATCCCTTCACTTATTTCCAAGTTTTGGGTAATTTTTCTTAATAGAACTCAGCATCCTACAAGCTTTTAAATTCTTTTAGGAACCAGTGCCAAAAATGTAATGCCACTAAGAATTACAACTCTAATACATGACCACTGAGCACACATTGATTAAGTGTATTGTAATTAGGATTGCCAATTGCTATTTTAAGCCACCCAGGACAAGTGAAAGGCTAACTATAGTTTCCTGATATTTATTGCTTCAGGCTATAAATGTATTTTCTCATCTTCCACCAAAATTAGAGAGTTAATTCAATAATTTATAAATATATATTACGAACCCATCATGTACCCATCACAGTTTTAGGATAAAAGAGAGAAATAAAATAGATGTAGACTCTTGTCCTCTTGGAGATTACATTCCTGTGGTGGGAAAGTCTATATGTATTAAGTGTTCAAATGTTAAACAAAAATTAGAAGATAATGTAAATGATATTCTCCATAAACTTAGGTGGGGAAAACCTTTCTAATCATAATTCCAAAACCAAAAACTATAAGCGGAAAACTGTTAGATTATACCAGCAGTTCTCAAACTTGAGGAGGCATCAGAATCACCTGAACTAGTGGGTGAAGCACAGATTGCTGGCCCACCCCCCAGAGTTCTGAGTCTATAGATATAAGGTGAGCTGTCACTGGTAATGTCACAGATGACAGTGGTACTGATCTGGGGATTACACTTTGAGAACCTAGATTAGACTACAGTTGACCCTTAAACAACACAGGTTTGAAGTGCACTGGTCCACTTACATGTGGATTTTTTAAAATAAATACAGTGAAGTACTGTAAATATATTTTCTCTTCCTTATGACTCTCCTAATAATATTTTCTTCTATTGTAAGAATACAGTATGTGATACATATAACCTACAAAATGTGTGCTAATCTACTGTTTATGTTATCAGTAAGGCTTCTGGTCAACAATAGACTATTGGTAGCTGTTTTGGGGGAGTCAAAAGTTGTCCATGAATATTTGACTGTGTGGGGGTGGGTGGTGGTGTTCAAGGGTCAACTGTAGATAAATATTTTAAATATTATACTATCAAAATACTAAAGGGGTGCCTACGTGGCTCAGTCAGTTGAGCATCCGACTTCGGCTCAGGTCATGATCTCATGGTTCGTGGGTTTGAGCCCCGTGTCGGGCTCTGCGCTGACAGCTCAGAGCCTGGTGCCTGCTTTGGATTCTGTGTCTCCCTCTCTCTCTGCCCATGCTCTGTCTCTCTGTCTCAAAAATAAATATAAACATTTAAAAAAAAGATTTAAAGATACTAAAAACAAAATTAAAAGAAAAGCTACAACTGGAAACACATTAGTAATATATAAACAATTAGGAATGTAAATTAGGAACATTTCTTCCCTACTCTTGAAGTTCTTTCCTGTGAAGGGAGCTCTTTCCATGCAATTTTGGCTCTTTTTCTACCCCTTTACACATTCAGATTCTGAAGGGGAGATGGATCTGATCACTGAACGTGGGGCAAACTCAAGTTCCTTTCTCTTGGGAGTCTGCCTGTCATCAGGAGCACAGCAGACAAAAATTGCTGCACTCTTCTGAACTTACTTCTCCTTACAGTCTAGTGGAGAAGTTTATATTTTATCTTGATGGCATTAAGTTGATATTTGATATGTATAGATATATCATCCTCCATCAGTAAGCATAATATTGATACTTGTATTTTTCCTAAAATTAAAAACAGTGCAAAAGCATATTTGCTTATTTAATATCCTTGACTCTGGTAATCAAATAACTGTTAATTAACATGTGGAGAATAGAACATTCTTATACTGTAAATTGATAAAACCATTCTAGAGGGCAATAGACAATAGCTATCAATTTAAATGTATAAATCGTGTAACTTTGCAGTCTCTGGGGATTTATTCTATGGAAAAAATAATTACGCAAACATAGATACAGGAATATAGATATTTATGATAGACTTATTTATAATATGGAAAATTTTGAAATTATTTACATGTAAGTCATTGGACATTGGACATTTCCAAATTTGGTGTTGGGTGAATAAGTAGAATACTAAAGAAACATTGCCAGTAACAATGTTGATCTCTACTGACTTGAAAAGATACCTATTGGGTGAAAATAAAAAGCAGATCATAAAATATCATATGTTGTATAATTCTGTCTTGATCAGGTAAAATTAGAAATAAACAGCATTATATAGAATTTACATACACATTATATGTGTGATGTGAATATATGTATAATACCTGTGACAGATATTTTTTAAAAATTTTTTGATGTTTACTTATTATTGAGAAACAGAGAGAGACAGAGTATGAGCATGGGAGGGGCAGAGAGAGGGGGAGATACAGAATCTGAAGCAGGTTCCAGGCTCTGATCTATCAGCACAGAGCCCGATGCGGGGCTTGAACTCACAAACTGTGAGATCATGACCTGAGCCGAAGTTGGATGCTTTACCGACTGAGCCACCCAGGTGCTCCTGTGACAAATATTTTTAATCTTTTTTGTGTGTGTGATCTAATTTTTTTTTTTTTGGTAAAAACACATATATTTTTAACTTTTGTATTTATTTTTAAGTATGATTATATAACATTTATTTAAAAAATAAATTCATGGGGTACCTGGATGCTTCAGTCAGTTAAGCATCTGACTCTTGATTTCTTGATTTCAGCTCAGATCATGATCTCATGGTTCCTAAGACTGAGCCTGAATCAGGCACCATGCTGACAGCACAGAGCCTGCTTGGGATTCTCCCTCTCTCTCTCTCTCTCTGTCCCTCCCCCTATTCACATGGCCTCTCACCCTCTCTCTCAAAATAAATAAATAAACTTTTAAATTAATAAATACATACAAATTGTTAAAAACATTAAACAATATTTTTATACTCTGAAAAAACTAGTTATTTTATATTTTGGAGATATAGTGAATATGAGGTTCTTTCTGATTGAACTGGCCCTTTTTGTTCTTACGTTACATCCAGTACATTTCAAAAATGTGCTTATTAATATTTACTCAAATCAACATTCGCCATAAATAGGTAAATCAAATCAGCAGGAGTAGAGGAATAATATGTGATTTCTGGTCTCAATGTTATATTTTTATTGTAATTTTTGCAAACATATTCCACTTGCAAGTTAATTTAATGTATTAAAATCATGGGAAATTTCTCTTGTTAGCCAGTAAGGCAAGGACAAAAATTCCAAAGTAGTTCCTTGAACCGTATCCAATCAAATTAATTATTCTGAAATGCTAGACTTAAAATATCCCAAGTCCCTATGCAAGGTAGGAAAAAATAATCTATGTTATAGTACTTTTGTAGAGAAATCAATTTTCTTGGCTTGCTGTGAGAACTGCCTACAGACCACGTAATAACACTGAATATAAAGCTCTTTTCATCTCCACTCATTAATCTAGTGATCTAAAGTTCACTTGGTCCAGAAAGTTAGAACTGGTTTGCAGAGCAGCTAGCACGGAGCTCACTTCGCTGTTTTGTTTATGTTGTATGAAACCAATATTTTTCCAGGCAGGAAAACTGAATGTTTTCACCTGTTTCATATTTTAACTTAGGGGTAATTAAATTCAGTCTGCCCACTTACTAATTTTTTTACACTGTAACTTTCTTCTGTTTTGAAGTCTTTGTTGAAAATAGCTTCATGTGATCTTATTTGTGGAGACGTGTTTGCATTTCTTTATTTTTAATACCTTATTGATTCCCCCCTCCGTTATAAAAATAACATATGTTCAACATAGAAATTTTCAGAAGATAGAACTACAAAGAAACATTTTTACAATACTTGCAGTTCCATTAGCCAGAGATAACCACTTTGAGAAATGTATTTTTAGCAGGTGAGAATTTTAGTTCCCACCCCCATTGTGTGTGAAATGGAGCCATGACTCTCCTCCCCTTGCCTGTTGCACGCCAATCCCACTGACCCTCTTCCAATGCCTTTTCCTTGGTTTGCTTCCTCTCACCCTTGCACACAGGGTCATGCTGTTTCCTCTGCCTGATTCACTCTTCTCTCTCTGCCCTCTTAATTCCTACTCACCTTTCAGATTTCAGTTTAAGCTTCACTTCCTCAGAGAGGCCTTCCTTGATCTGCTCCTCCGTCCCCAGACAAGGTCGGCTTCCCTGATTATGGACTCTTAGCATCGCTTATATGTCTTTAGCACTTGCCTCCCATGCAATTTAACACTTGTTTCTGTGACTATTTGACTAATATCTGTCTCCTGCAATATACTGTTTGCTCCACCAGGGCAGAAGCTCTGCCTGGTTTTGCTCATCATTACACCTTTAGCCTGTAGCTGATCTTTAATCATATTTTGAGTTGAATACAATATGGCCCATGTCCCCACATATTGGAGCTGCAAGGAACATTAACCTGAGGCTATCAACTGAGATTTCCTCTCTTCTCCACGGAATCATCCAGGAACCTGAGTCTCTGGAGGAGCCAGGGAACTGGACTGTGGGGTTATTGTCTTTTTTGTCATGGCTCCTCATTGAGCGACGATGCTCAGATGTACTTGTGCCTCATCTGCTTAGGCAGTGCTGGCCCAGGTGGACTGCCTTCCACTGACAGTGGGTGTCTATCTTGCTACCCACTGGAGGGACAAAATGCCAAGAAAGGGACTGTTCTCTACCCTTCCATCCTTCCCACTCTGGTCTTCACCTTCTCTTCTGACTTGGAGGAAACTTCAGTTTCCTCCTAGATCCTCGCTTATCTAGGAACTAACCTCCATCTTCTCCTGACCTAGGAATAATCCTCTTCCATAGACCTTTAGAAGCCAATTTTTGTGAAATAGGTTTAGGGAACGATTCTAATACTAATTAGTTTTTAAGCTACTCTGTTATATAGGTATGTGTATTTAGAAGCAAAAGTTGTCTATCCTCTATAATTCATGTTCTCCATTTAGTAAATTGTGTTTCCCTATATTTTCAAATATTGAGAGCATGATTGAGAATATGGAATTCCCTAGGAAGATGTCACCTAATTTATTTTGCATGGCCCTTTATGGTGGGACATACCTGGTTCCTTAATACAACAGGTAATGATTCTTTGTGCCTACTTCTCGCCTTGTCTTCTACTGACAGGCTTCTAGTTCTGCTCTACTGTCACAATGAATCATACTGCCCCAGGACATACTGTGCTTTTCCTCCGCCATCTCTCAGCTCCTGGGTTTCCTCTTTTTTTCTGCAGACTCCTACTTATTCTTCAAACTGATGCCATCTTTCCCTAATGCTTTCCTTGGTGCACCTGCCCAGTCTTAGCACCCTTCCTCTGGGCTCCTAAAGCACCCACATTATGCTACTATTGTTGCACTAGTCACACTTTCTTGGATTTATTCTCTGTGAATGTCTCAGTCCTCTTTGCCAGATTTTAAGGTCTTTGAGAGCAGAGAGCGTGGCACATAGAGATGTTCCAAAAGATATGTTCAAGAGACGTAGATTGCAGCAAATATTTTTTCCCCGATTGTTTCACTTTTTTGGAGTATGTACTGCTTCTTAGGATGGCTTTCAACTTATCTGACCTGGAATTGCCCTTTGTTTCACTCAGTAATGGGGATCTCTAACATACTTCATCTAATAAATGCAATGATACCCAGTTCCCATGGTGCTGATAAATGTTTTGGCCTTTTTATTTCCTTTGTCAGATAGGCTACAGTTGTAGTTATTTCTTTACTTTGAGCAGACCTATATGTGGACCTATATGTGGTCCGTTTTCGTGGACCCTAGTGTAACTCCATTTTCCACCTCCCTATTTCAGATTCTGTCCCTTTCTGTCCAGTATCCACACTCCTCCTAATGACAAAAAGTCTTTCCCTCAATACTTTCTTGTAGAAATGCCACAAGACTTCTTGCTTATTCTTTTCCTGTTTGTAAAATAATTCAATAAAATGTATTTATCAGATATGAACCCTCTCCTAGAATTGTGAGACTTCTATAACATTTTTAAATTCAAGTTCTGTGACTAGATATCTAGTTCCTCAAGCTCATGCTGATCATTTTTAATATAACCTGTTTCATGTTGTGTCTGGTGTAAATTTGAGATTGTATTTGCCTTGAAGACAAAGGACGATAGTGAGGATAGCATTTCTTTTGTAATTAATACAATGCTGACATAATGCATGATAAATATTGCATTAACCCTGGGCTAGGATAGTTTTTAAGCAGTTACTGCATTAACCCTGGGTTAGGATAGTTTTTAAGCAGTGATATAAAGTTCTTTTACCATAGACAGATTTGGCTCCATTTTATAATAAAAATCTTTGGTTTTAAGACTTGCTTAAAGCAGCATACTTGGTCATTCCACCACAAGTAGACTAAATTAAGAGAACATTAGTGTCAATCAAGTGGGAAAATGATAGTAGTTTAGGCTGGGGTGATGGAAGTGGTAAGAAGTGGAAGGACTTTAGAAAATGAACAGTGATGGAGTAGCTATAGGGGTGTGTGTGTGTGATGTGTGTTGGGGGGAGAATTCATGTCTCAAATAACTGATGGATGGCAGTTCATTTCCAAAGAGACTTCTACGACAGAAAATTCAATTGCCTAGACAATGTGTGAGATGCAAATGCCAGTTTTTGCTCTTTGTGTTCTCTTTTGCAGCTGTCATGGAGATCTTACCCTTGGTTAATGTGTTCCTACTTTTGGACATACTTACATGTCTTAGTTACAATCAGATTCCAACTCTTCTTTCCCGTGTTTACTCTTAGCTCACCATGATTGGATTTGGGGTTTCTTGAACATCTTCAAATATTTAAGGACAATTATTTGGGATATGCCATATCTTCAAATGGGTGATCTTTCCTATTCTGCTTTCTAATTTGATTCTTAGAAAGAAACCTAGTGGGAAAAAAAGTGGTGAGTGAGGGTTTCAGAGGATAATGGAAAACATCCCACCAAGAGGTAGGCAAACTGCCTCTGAAAAAGGTGAGATGCAGTTGCCATCGTGAATTATTTGTGATCGAATCATATGGAAAGTAACTTTCAGGAAAGGTCAAATGTAAAATTGTAGTTTATAAATGAAAAGTTGAAAAGTTGTTGAAGAATAGGGATTTTGGAGCCCTCCTCTCTCCCTTTTGGTTTAAAACCTCCTAAGTTCCTCAGGTAAAATCTGAAACTGCTCCTCTCCCCACACATAGTAAACGCGAGGAGAAAGACTGGAAGAAAGAGGCAGTCCATTCTATACTAATTAGTGACAAGTTTAATAAGCAACGAAACTTAATAGGAGGCTTGACTTGAGCAGCCACAGGACAGCGGTGATCTCGCACGCACCTGACAGAATCTTGAGTTTATACAGAGGCCTTAAGGGAATTTCAGGCAAAAAACTGTCCCGATGGTTTCAATAGCACATTACTCTCCCAAGTCAATGTCCTTTAAGTGGCTCCCGGTACAGGAGCAGTGGGCAGAAGGTACATTTCGAAGGCAGGGGAAGAGGTAAGGAGCTTCTCTGCCTGGAGCCAGCCCACGGTCACATACTCGCCTGATCTCCAAAGCTCCCTACACTTAACTTTGTTAGGTGGTCCTGATTCTGTTTAAATGAAAGATATGCTGCACCTAGGGAACCTCAAGAGGAGTTAGGGAAGGCTATGAAAAGGCAGATGCCTTCCTCCTGTGGAACGCGGGACAAGGAACGCCGCAGGTCTCGCACAGCAGTCCCAGAAGACGACTTCCAGAGGGAGTGGTGTCCATAGGAAGGCGGTGCGAGCCCTGCAGGACCCTGCCTCCGGAAGGCGCCGCACTGGGCTTCCGGGGTCGCGCGGGTCCCTCTAGGCACTTCCGCTCCAGCCTCCAGTCCGCCTGCCTCGCGGGAAGCCACGCCTGTTTGTTGCGCTCTTCCGCCCAGTGTCTGCGGGCCACGACAGCAGCATGGCTGGTTCCGAGTTGCGGGCGGCGCTGGATGAGCAGCTCGGCGCCCTGGCCATCCGCACAGAGGTCGTGGAGCACCCGGAGGTGAGGGGCTCCTGCCGGAGGGGTGGGCTCCGCTGCGGGGTCTTGGGCAGGGCCGTGAAGACCAGATGCCCCAGCGGGAATGTGCCGCAGAAGCGACCGTTCTAGGACCTTTCCCGGGTTCCAGAGCACAGAAGGGACCCGACAGGCACATCAAAGGCCTCTCGGGACTAATGTTATCGTGGGAAAACTTGAGCTTTTTTCTCTTGGAGCGACCTGGTCACATTCTGAAAACTAGTGCATCTTAAATTGGTCTGGAATATTGGATCAGTGTGTCCACTTCATGTGTATATAGTTAGCAGGCAATAAACTGTGTAGTGCCTACCATGTTTCAGGCATCATGCATATAGCGGGACACCAAGCTTATAGTGTTTGGTATTAACATAGTATATTGATGTGAAGATCTGCAAACATTTCACAATACCAGTGTAACTTGAGTGGTGCAGGGACATAGTTTTTATTCCAGGGCTGAATGACAGCTAATGATAACTAAATATGGTGACCTTTAAAGGGTAGACAAATACAGTGTCTTCAACCTTACACATTTAACATCAAGACTTTTATCATTTTTTCTGACCTTCTCTCCTATATAGTACACGTAACTCTCCCCCTTCTTTACCTGTGCATATTGCCAGCTCTTCTGATGTTGTTAGTCCAGAGTCTCATTGTCTTCCCTGCTCTCCCACTCTCATTGTGGTTATAGATTTGTAAAGTGGAGGTTGCCACATGGTCTGGATGTAATGGGATGCTAAGGAATAGGAATCTGGGCTGCTATAAACTTTCAGTACCAGAAACTTAAAGAAAAAAATAATCACTTGAGGAATGTGAGGGCTTGGCCAGCACATTGAATAGAGAACTGGCCTAAGAGGTCCTCACAGTAGGGATTGAGGTAGCAAGGTGTGTTATTTGGTAACGGGCTGGAAATGGGTCTCTACCAGTGACAATCTATGGCATTGAGTATTCCCCTAACCTTGCTGTTTTCACCCAGCAAGCAGAGTACATATAGCTGTGTATATGTGCAGTGTGTACATGCATTATTTTAAAACTTTTCGTGTGATATTTTACAGGTATTTACAGTTGAAGAAATGATGCCTCATATCCAGCATTTGAAAGGAGCACATAGTAAGAACTTATTCCTTAAAGACAAGAAGAAAAAAGGCTATTGGCTGGTGACAGTTCTTCATGACAGACAAGTTAATTTAAATGATCTTGCTAAGCAGTTAGGTGTTGGGAGTGGAAATCTTCGGTTTGCTGATGAAACAGCCATGCTAGAAAAACTAAAAGTTGGCCAAGGCTGTGCCACACCTTTGGCACTCTTCTGTGATGATGGAGATGTGAAATTTGTTCTGGATTCTGCTTTTCTGGAAGGTGGACATGAAAAGGTGTACTTTCATCCAATGACCAATGCTGCAACCATGGGATTGAGCCCTGAAGACTTTCTCACATTTGTGAAGAAGACAGGACATGATCCCATAATACTAAATTTTGATAAAAACTAATTGGACTAATATTTAGAATACACTTCTTTCTGAAAGTTGTTTTTCTTATTTTTTATTTATAGAAAGCATTAAAAGTGATAAGAATATTTAGCACCTTGGTTTGGTGACTAATTTTAGGAGGGACATTTCATCTAAAAGGAGCTGCTTTTTAAAATTATCTTTTAAGTATATATACACCCAATGTGGGGCTCAAACTCACAATCTTGAAATCCAGAGTCACATGCTCTACTGACTGAGCCAGCCAGATGCCCTCTAAAAGGAGCTGCTTTTGAAAAGAGGTATTGAGGGGCTCCTGAGTGGTTCAGTCAGTTAAGCATATGATTCTTGATTTCATTTCAGGTCACGATCTCACAGTTCATGGGTTTGAGCCCCATATCATGTTCCGTGCTGACAGCATAAGCCTGCTTGGGATTCTCTCTCCCCTCTCTGCCCCTACTCCTCCCCCCTCCCCGCGCCCCATAAATAAATAACTTAAAAAAAATGTATTGAGGTCGTTTTAGCTCAGATTTCACCTCCTATCTCTCCCATGACAACTACTCATTAAAGGAACGGCTTCCACAATTAAGAGTAGATTAACAACAAAATTAAGGTTAGTTTAACTAAGATCAACTATTTTACATCTTTAGGGTGTTTACTGTACTTGAAAAAAGCAACTTGCAAAAACAGCATGTATGAAATTATACATATATTGTACATAGAGAAAAAATACAGGAATAGATTAAATTATTGATAGTGGTTATCTTTGGGGAATGAGGATTAAGGAAAGATCTGTTTAGTCTTTGAGAGGTTAGAAATGTAAACATACTTGGAACAAGTTTTTTCTGTCCTAAATTTTACTCCTTTCCCCCTTCAATTGTGGAGAAACATACTTTTTCACTTGAAACAAAACATTAGTTGAAGGTCTGAGGTAGACTAAACTACACAAGTAGTCTAGAGATCTCGTCAAGAAAATTTTCACATTTTCCTCCAGTACAATCAAATGGGATAGTCGTGAGGTAATCATATTTTCCTGTTTGGTCAGTCAAAAGTAATTTCCATCTGGTAGTGATAGTGTACTCTGTACCAATTTGTGTTACTTAAAGGCAAAATGAGAGTAAAAACTTGTCAGTTCTTGATATATATGATTAGAACTACAAGTTTACTTGTGGCAGAGTTTCTATAAAGAATGAATTTAAGAAATGGGGAGTAAGAAATATTTTCCATTAATGATAACTTATTTTAAGGTGCCATCTTACTTTTTACCTGCTGTTTACTACATCTCTAAGAGGAAATTTTAGGTTGATTTGCACATAAAATGAAGGCTTAATGAATAATCGAGGCAAAGACACTAAGGCAGTTAGTACCCTCCTCATCTTATAGTGACAACAGGCTCAGAAAGACTAACCTGCCCAAGAAAACACAGCTGGTTGCCTTCTCTAACATTTTGCCTCCCAAAGTCTTACATACGTGAAAATGAAAGAGACTGCTTCCTGCAATATATTACTGTACTGACACCTATGTGAAGACTGACAGAACTGATAGATGTGATTCTCTTCCTAAACCTCCAATACTCATCCCTGAAAGATTTAGACAGAATCATCTAAACAAGGTTATGGGTTATGTCTGAAAAAGAGTTTTCCAGGGTAAAGGAAAAGGAAAGATAATACTTAGCTAAATTGTATCTTACGATTTTTAAATGATTATTAACCACTTGTTATAAAAATCACCTCTTTGTTTTATTTCTTTTTGTATCAATCAGTTTAAGTGAATGTTAAACCAACTTAATTTTTTTTTAGGAGTAATAAAGTTAACTAAAAAGTAATGAAATGTTTTTAAAAAGACAAATATGGTTTGTTACGAACTGGATTTCTGTGGCTGATAATAGGTATTGTCAAGTAAAAATCACTGCCATTCAACTCCAAATCCCTTAGTAGCATTACTTTTAAAGGAAATGTTACAGCTTTTGTATTATTTGATTTGGTATTTAATAACAGTTGTAAGTACAATGGCAAACATTGAAAGAGAACCCTTAGAAATGAAAAAGACAATTTAAAATCAGGTTTTGTTAAAGGGTGCTGTTATAAGTGCAACTTTATCCATAAGCATTCCTTTTAAGGCATTTTCATTGTTGTCCCAATATCTCAACATGTACATCAAGGTTTATATCACAAAATGGGCTCCTTTTGTATTACTCATTCAAGGCTTAAAGAAAAAATACATCTCAGGACTAAGTGAAGCAGAAAAGAAAAACACAAAAATTCACTTTTCTCATAAAAAGTCACTTAAAACACAAAGTCATTTAGCATACATTATTACTCCTCATTGTAATTCCAGATTTGGTACAGTATCTTTTTCACTTCCTGACATAAACTGTTAAGACAGTGCAGGCTCTAATACTTCATTTGTGAGGTGGCTGCAATTCTGTAATATGCACAGTGATTTTTTAATAGGCTCTTACCATGCCTTGCCTGAAAGGTGCTACATACAAACCTGTTACGTGAACTCTTTGGTAACCACCAGTTCAAAACGTGGACCAAACATTTCCACATGGCCAGATCTGAAGCACTTTATTGGAGCTCTTTGCCGAAGCTATTACCCTGTATATTATTTTTTCAGTTTCCTAAGGGGTTAGGTGTTGATTTAGAAGACAGCCAGATAAAAACATGTCAGGCCCCATTAAGTTTCTAGGTGGCCAAACATTTTGTTTGGTAGAAGCAGTTTAAGGGAAAAGAGTGACCTCCTTCTAAGTTTGCTTCTGAATCTTTTGGAGAAAGTAAAGTATTCATGAGGTTATTATCTAGTCCTTTCTTGAAATGGTATGAAAAAGGTTATGAATATAATTGAGAATATTCCTACTTTTGCAGTCTTAAGTATTTCCTTGGTTGTCTCTAACTGCACTTTCTCAGGGTCAGCATACTAAGTCTCTCAGTACTATATAGGCTGTCCCTAAGCATTTTCTGCATGAAGCAATAATGTGCTGCTTAAGTCAACAGGTTCTCTATTTTAGGACATTAGTGTTCTGGAGAGGTCAAGCTGTGGTATGATTCATCTCACTGGGCAAACTCCTACTCATTAAATTCCAACTTTTAGTAACTGTCCTGGGATGTGTCCTAGTTGTGCAAATTAGATGCTAGTTAATATAAATCTAAGTTACCCACTTACTGTATTTAGCTAAAACATAACTTCTATATTTACTTTCAATTTATCCACCTAAAAATGAATTTACATTTTTTACATGCAAGTATCTCTAGACTGCCATGATGCCCATTATCAATTTGATACTTGAATCTAGGGAGTCACAATGGAGAAAGATATTTCAAAGTCTAGAGAATAAGTTTTAAATATGTCTGTTGTGCAATATTTGTATTTTAGTAAGAATCCTTTGTATTTACATTTACATAGCACCTTTCATCCAAGAGTTTACAGCATTATTTGGCGGCAAAACCTAAGTTAATGGTGGCATTAAGATAAGTCCAAGTTCTCTAAATTCCTTTTTAATTTCTGGTCAACTATACATGCTGTCTTTCTTTTCATTAGTAAGTCTTTCTGAAAGTAGACTATGAACACAATACTGCTACTGGCCTACCAAAAACAGAGAGGGAAAGGGATAGAGAGTGGAAAAGAGAGAGAGAGAGGGAAGGAAAGAATGGGGTGGGGGGGAGAGAACATACACATTTCTCACAGTTACTAGGTTAGTGATGAAACACACAGTTCCTAAACCACACACTATGAATATGGAGTTGTTCCAAAAAGATTTTTTAGAGCTGGTAATGAGAGCCTAAGAAGTACACTGTTAAAATAAAAAAGTCACTATCTTTCTCATTTCAGACCTTTAAGATTATTCTGGTATTTATGTTAAATAATGAATTTGCATTAATAAGTATCAATGCCTTTTTTGATTTCATAAGAAAATAAAACTGTGATATAAAATTGGAGCTACAAAAAAACTGATGTTTCCCTGGGTTAACTAAATCTACTTTTTTTGTGCTTCTTTCAAATGTTTAAGGTAACAAATGCATACAAATATTTCAAAAGTACCAATAACAGTTACCAACTTTAATGCAATATTATAAAGGACAAAAACAGAAAAGTTCTTATTAATATGTGATAACCTTAAAAATAAATGAGTTCCTGGCAAAATGCAGATCATAGTAAATTATTTACATTTTTTTTTGCCATAAGAAAACTTCTTAAGCAATAGTCAGCTCTCATGTTAAAAAAACAGACACACATATATAACCCAATACTAAAGAAGGGAAATGAATTAAAACACAACAGTTTTATCTTGGGAATGCAATTTGCTGGAAAACCACCTTACTAAAAAAGTTTCAGAAAAACACTCTCTTTAATTACCTTGGATTGTGAATGCTTAGTGTTGCTTAATGAGGAATATGGAAATATTAATATTACTGTAAATTTTTTATAACTCCTATTTTTCAGATTTATCTTATAAACTGAATTTCTTTTGCAGTGCATCAAAATAATTAGTTAAAAAAAAAAAAGAATACCAACACATGCAGTCTGCTAACCAAATAAGGCTCTGACATGCCAAAACAATGTTCTCTGTATCTTGATATATAGTACATTCCACAACATACAGCATTTTAGATTTACACAACTAAATATAAATGGCTAGATTCTGGCTAATACTTAGCAGAAGCATTAAGCAAACATGGATAAATTCATAAACAAATGACGAAAGAAGTAGATTGTTCTTGGAGTACTTCTTGAAACCTTAAAACACTTGGTCCTTAGAGAGAGAACATCCTTTATTCAGTAGATCTTAACAATACAATGTATAGTAAGTCCTAAAACCTTCTAAAAATTTTGGCAGTTGACTCCAGTAGTGCTCCTTGATTCAAGGAAGGAATGAAGGTTTTGTATTTCTTGCCTGCTCTAGTCACGAAGGATTGTTTAAAGTCTCCTTAAAGATTTTTAAAATGATTCCTATAGTTGGGTGTCTTGTTACTTCAGAAATAAAGGCTTCACACTGAGAAACTGAAGGACACTTTTCTCTCTGTATTTAGTTGGAAGGTAGAAAGAAGAAAGAAAATGTAAGAAAAGCTTGAAGATAAGAGAGATATAAAATACAGAGCAGCCACTATACGAACAACATGCACCAGATAGGTCTTCTATAGGAATGAGAGAGTGACAGAAAGAGATGATTTTTCTTTGAGTGGCTCTTTACAGAAAAGGTACGTAATTTACTGTTTATTCTCAATTATCAAGAACATTGTGGGGGGTAGGGGGGGAGTGGATTCCTATAAAAGAAAAAAAGAACAACTTCAAATTAAAAAAGGAATTCCGAAAACATTTACTAGTAAAATTAAATTTAAATTAAGAAAAAAAATAAAAATAATTTTTAAAGGTTTGTTTCCTGCACTGATAGGCAAAAGCTTACATCAATCAATAAATCTTCCTCAACTAGTAAGTAGGACAGAAAGTCGTGAATTAAGCAAGCAATATTTACATCTGTTAATGCAATGTGCACTTGTTCTTGTACGTAACACGGTTAGTTTGTATAAATGAGACAGACTAATCTCATTTACATTGTAAGGAAGAAACTCACCACTTGGCCCACATGTCATGTAGTGGGTAACAGAATTAGGAGCTTTGTTGCTCCCTAGACCTGCTTTTTGAATTTCTGCTTTCTTGTACTTTGTCCACATCTGCAGGAGAAAAGCATTTCATGTTATTTAATCAAAGGTTAAACATAATATAATTCATGAAGATAAGAAACTAATGAGCTCTTGTTGAGTAAGGCAAGAAGAAAGAATCTAACTGGGAAATTTATTAATATTATAGACATCTTATTACATAAAGACTGATTGTTATAGTTTAAAAGCCAGAAATAATATACTTGTGTCCTCTTACTATGTTTATTCACTAAATAGTCACAAATAGTTTTAAAGTAAAAAATAATCTTGCATGCAGCCACAGAGACATCCACAATGAAGTATTTATTTACTGAGAAAACCAGGTCTTAAGGCAAATTTTATAGGCAAATAATATACCTACTTTCACTGTTACAGCTAAAGTTGTTTTGGTCAAAGGGAACCCATACCTAACAATGTCAGTTTACAATGTCAGACAAATAATAAGGGTATAATTTCTAGAAACCCAGGCCAGGAATGTGAATGCTATGCAGTTTCATCTAAAATCAGGGTAGTGAATCTCCAAATAGTTTTCCAAATAACCCTTTATGAATCATAAGATATTTATGGAGATGTCTTAGAGGAAGAAAGTACTGCTGCTCAACTGGGTCAGAGTTGCTTCATTTTTATCTTAAAAAAAAAAAATTAAAAAGTTACAATATTGGTGCTTCTTTGTAAGACTCATAGCAAGTAGTATGTTGATTTCTTACAGTATGGGAAATGCTGGCTGAATAAGATTTCTAAGGTTCTTCCCATGCTAAAATTTTGATTCCAAGCGCTATGCTAGTGTTTTGAAAAAATTTTAAGCCTCCACAACTGGTGGTAGTCTCTAGAGGAAGTGTAGCCTGTATTCTCAAAATCCTCAAGACCTATGGACATGGTATGGATCTGTCTTACAGTACAATGTATATGTTCCTTTTGAAAACATGTTATAATATAAATTATAAACTATAGCCATTTATTTGTATTGGAAATACTTTTTCTGGTAAGTCTAATTTTGTAAAATAATCACAATTTTATGATACAACAATTTCTGTATTTTGCATAAATAAATTTAATATTTCAAATTTAAAGTGCATGGCCAGATATATAATATCTAAAGAGTTGAAATGGTGATGAAATAATTCTTCGCTCAAAGTGGAAAAGTAGTAACACTAATTATTCCATTTTAATCTATTTGGCTCCAATCTAATCTCACTTATATTTACCATTAAGTTTTATTATGTTATTAATAGGTTATAAAAAAGAGATGCCAAAAACATTTTTAATGTTAGGACTGACTGTGAAACAACCAGCAATAGAACAGACGGATGTATTCATGGAAAAAGTATATTAGGTGATAGTAAAAAATATGAAAATTTTCTGATTGGAGAGGGCCTACTCCCCACAATGACCTTTTATAAGTACAAGAGAATGGTTTAATTTACAAAGGATACAAATTTCATTATGCAAAGATTCTTTACAGATTCTATTTCCACGGCCCAATTAATAACCATAATAATTTAATATAACAACATGTATGAAATAGTAATCCCCCTCACCCCCATTTAGAAAGTTACATTTCAAAGCATTTCTTCCAGATGCCAGGCTGAGTTATTAGCAGTAATATTTAGGCTGAATCAAAATGTCAAAAACATTCCAGAGAAAGAGCTAAGGTATACTTCTCTCCAGAAGTAAGTGAATCAAGTACGTGTTTTGTTTTGTTTTGTAAAATTCTGGGAGTTAGAGATTCAAGTTTAGCTTATTTTACTTTAAAAGTGCTTTGACCACAGCAAGATAATTTTAAAGTTTATTGACACTTAAGTCAGAATTATGAAATATTTTATCTTATATGGTTATTTTTTTAGCTAAAAGTTTATATTTATTTTTAGTTCTAAAATTTGTTCCACTAAAAACACACTTGTTTAAATAGTTACAAATTCTAACATTAATTTTATTTTAGCACAATGTACTCTTTTAAGAAATTATTTTAAGGACAGACACGTAATTTAATAGATTATAGAAGCAACAATCTTTACTACTTTGTAAACTTGCTATCCTTTTTGAACAGAAGTAAAAATGCAAATTTTCACCACACTGAGTATTATTTATTTCTCTTTTACCCTATAAAAAAAGAACTGGCAAAACTAATATATTAATTGATTCCAATTTAAAAAGTCATCTTGAAGGAAAGATGGTCCTTGAGCTCTTACACTTAACAAATGAAGGAAAGTGAAGAGAAGAAACAGAATTAATACAAATGCTCCTAGTCACTGTGTAAGTAACAGGTAAATTTGATGGGGTTTTTAAAGAATTACACTCAATTTATGAGTAACAACAATGTTCTAAATCTGAACAAGTTTATAAATATAGGCAGTAGTTAACATTTGCTACAAAAGTGTTAAGGGAGTGACTATTTCTTTGAAAATAAAACAGGAGGACAGAAGACATAGTTAAATGGCAAAAGAAAATGACATCTTTTTACGTATTTTCCTTAATGCTGTACATGTGCAATGTGAAGTGCACATTTGGGGGGGAGAAGGAGTGAAAAGAACAGCGAGGGAAGAGGAGCAAAGAGGAGGGAAGGAGAAAATGAACATTCCTTTTTGGGAGTAACAAAGTAAATATGACTTGGAAATGCCTTCTTGGTAATTATAGCATGCAACTATTTTAATATGCTTCTAAGGTATCAAAGTAACAATCTCTTATCGGGTGACAAGAAATGAGAAAGAGGAGCATGTATTGTTAAGGATTTTAAAGTCATGCAAAATTGTACAATGTAATTAATATTTCATGCAGGCTTTGGTGTGGTTACACATTCATATTTATATACATGCCGCCATGTACAAATGAACACTATGCCACAATTTAAAAATAAAAATATAAGCCTAGCCAAATGATACTTTTCAACAGCAGCTCTTCAAATCAGATTAGAGAAGCACAGTGCATATCAAGTAACATCAGTATTATATTGTGCAGTTTTGATCATACACAACCATATTCATACCAAACAGTCTGATTATCCTCAGAAACCAACAATGCAGATTCTGTGTCATCAGGATAGAGGCATGCAGTAGTGATAAGATTATTGCTATCTGCAGAAGACTGTGGGTTACTGTTACTAGGGTTCTGATTATCAGAAAGCTGTTCATTATCTTTCTTTGCAGCTTTATTCAAAATGGCAGAAGCCTGGTCAGTTACTCTGGCGATTGGCCTGGGAGGTAACCCACTTATGTTACTAACTAGTTCTGTATTCAGGGATAAAAATGGCTGAGATGGATTAGCCATAGTAAATGACTCTACGCTATCTTTAGCTGATATTCCAAATGCATCATTAGACATATTAATAATGGCAAAGGTTTCGTTTAGAAAATGTGACTTTTCTGTTCTTGAGTTTCTAGCCTGGGCATATAGCGACTTGGGCTTATCTGGAGCTGAATTGTTTTGTGCATGAGAACCCACAGCATGGGTTGGGCTGTGAGGTGCATGAGAGGACCACTGGAGTAAATGGTACTCACGAGATGCTGCAGTGATGTTGCTATCAGCAGTAGCTGGTGGAGAATCAACTGATATAGGTAGTCTACTGTCCTTGGTCAGAAAATCATGGATGCTTGTCCTTCGAGTAGTTCCTTCAGCAGTAGAGATCACACTGCTTGCACGAGGTAAAGTGGCATAAGGATTACTATCTTTTGATTGTCGTGACAGAGAAGTTTCTTTCACTAACTTTATCTTTCCTTGAGTGCCTAAGGTAGGTTTTCCTGGAGAGCTAATGAAGTAGGCATCTTCAGTCTTTCGAGGACTGGGTCTCATAAATTGTTCAGGCTTACTTGTCCGTCTATCATAGAAGTCTCCTGGGGTTTTTCCACTTACTGACCTGGCCAGACCACAGCTAACTGGTTTGTTTTTTCCCAAAAAGTCAGAAGAGACAGACAAACTTTTCATTACTTCATCTAAAAGATTCTCTTGACTTGAGGACTTTATCTGTTAAAAAAGATACCACAGCAGATTAGTGAATGCAGCCAAGCTTTTACTTTCCTGATATATTACACTGTGTGATATAAAATTGCTAGTATCTCTTTATAAACATGTTTTGATAGAAGCTCTATAGTTCAAAGAATTTTAACTTGTAGTGTCCATCTAAATGAATGTTACCATAGACAAAACTAACCTGTATTGAGGTAAGCTTGTTGCTTTCTTCCAAAAACTGTTGTAGAGTAACAACTTCACTTCCAGGAGAACCAGTTTTGATCTTGTGATGTGCTCGACTCTCTAACGTTTCAGGCATTTTGTGCTGGAGCATTGGACTTGATCTGGTCTGTCTTTTCAAGTATTGGATTGGACTGCTACCACTGCTGGACCAAGCTTCATGATCATGAAGCAGGCTAAATTCTCCACTGCTGTGGCTTTGTGGCCTGCTTTGGATATTAACTGCACCTGCTTTTGGAGTAAATGCTGTGTTAAGAGTTTGGTAACAGAAATGAGATTAAAACTATGTAAGTAATAACATTTGTGGACTGGATTCTTATGAATAGCTAAACTGACTTTCAAATTTCATTTAGATATGCTTACTAAACTGTGTTCATCTTTCAACAGTCTAACACTGTCTACCACAGTCTCTTTATTTTGTTAAATTGACAGACAGCAGTTCCACAAGGACAAATACTTGCTTTTACCACTACACCCAGAGCCAAACATATGATGCAGGCACTCATTACATTTGATGAGTAAGTGAATAAAAAAATAATACATTTTTTCATTTTTATTAAAAAAAAATTTTTTTTTAATGCTTATTTATTTTTGAGAAAGAGCGCGAGCAGAGGAGGGGCAGAGAGAGTCACAGAGTCCAAAGCAGGCTCCAGGCTCCGGCCTGTCAGCACAAGCCCAACATGGGGCTCGAACCCACAAACCATGAAATCATGACCTGAGCTGAAGATGGATGCCCAACTGACCAAGCCACCCAGGTGCCCCAATAATACATTTTAAAAACTCAGTTCAAGTCACTGTAAAACACCTCACAAGTTAGAACAAAACAGGATGATATGATTTTTAAATTACATCAAAATGTTAAAACCAGAATAAAAATTCAGAGGTTAAAAATTCGAATTCCTTGCCTATGAAATCTTCATTCTTTACTTGAAGCTTCCTCATTCATCCTAAATGAATAACCTTAAATAATTTTTTTTAATTGAAACAGCAGGCATATATAAAGGAAAATCAATGGAGATATGATATAGTTACTTAGCAAATTCCAGTAAAAATATAAAGTCAAATATGTTTTATTTTATTCTTTAATGTCTGAATCATCTGATTGTTCCTGCTTTACACTGTTGGTATGGTGGCTATGTAGTCTTAAAAAACTCAACTGAGGGGTACCTGGGTGACTCAGTTTAGCATCCAACTTTGGCTTGGGTCATGATCTTATGGTCTGTGGGTTCGAGTCCCGCCTCTGGCTCTGTGCTAACTGCTCAGAGCCTGGAGCCTGCAGCAGATTCTGTCTCTCCCTCTATCTCTCCCCCTCCCCAACTCATGCCCGTGCTCACTCTCTCTCTCAAAAATAAAAAAAATTAAAAAAAAAAAAAGGCTCAACTGAGGTTAAGCAACTGTATAGAATGCAAATTACTAGTTCTGGAAAAAAACCTCTCTAATGTTTATGTTATTCCTTGGATTCTAAATGACAGCAAACTGTATAGATATAATATCAAGATGGACAACACAACTAATAATACAAAGTAAAGTGGGTCACGAAAGAATTTGGCTCAAGTTATGTAACATTTTACAAAAAGAAGATTTCCTTGAATTTTCAAATCAGAAAAGAAATACTTCAGTTTTCAGACTGTATTCTTCTACTAGATATAAGATATATGATTATAAAAATGAAAAGATAATCCCTTCTTGAGATCATATTTTTCAGACCACTACAACAGAGTCATAGCATTAACGATAAAATTACAACTGAGACAAAATGATTTTATAATACAAAAAGCAGGGGCGCCTAGGTGGCTCAGTTGGTTAAAAGCATCCGACTTTGGCTCAGGTCATGATCTCATGGATGGAGCCTACTTCTCCGTCTCTGCTTCTCCCCCTCTCCCACTCATGCTCTCTCTCTCTCAAAAATATAAATAAACATTAAAAAATTTATAATACAAAAAGCAACAGAACACATGCACTCATTATAATGGGACAATTCTGGACTGTAGAGAAAACTTTAACCAACTTTTATAATCAATTAAACAATTCCAGAATCTGAGTAGGCAGTATACCTTTAAGGAAAAAAGTATTAGTCAAAGCCTCTAGACATTTACATAAAACCTCACCTTGGAATGCATATTAAAAAATTAATTTAAAAAATCTTGCATTCTTTATAGAAGCTATGTGCATCCCTCTGGGTCTTGTTCTACACACACACATTTGTTTTCTTAAGTTAAAAAAATTATTTCCCCCTATTTCATGAATAAATAAAGCTGAAAGTATTTCTAAAGCACCTTCTATAGAGTTCAATGTACATGCATCATGAGAAAATTAAGGACAACCATTTTCATGACGAAGACAAAACATAAGAAAAGTAAGGACCTACAGATATTTTTGAAGTTAAAGATGCCATAAAAACATTTTATCTGTGAAGATGAAAAATGGAAACCAAAATAACTGCTCCTGTTTTTACATTTATATACATGGTATACAATGTATCACAATGCTAAGTATAAAATGTTCTAAGGAACTATGTTCCAAACATAGATGATTTGGATTTCATACTTTACCCCAGAAACTTCATCGATCTTCTATTATAAAATCTGGAAATGGATGGACAATATTAGTAAATTTACCTACAGCGTACCTTTGACTTCATGGAGTGAAGCATTATTATTACTATTGCTAGTGGATGTTCTGCTACTATCAAGGCTGGCTGGTCTTGAAGCTAAATGAAAAAATCAGGAGACAGTGTGATAAACTTCCAGCTAATGACATTGAACTTTACATTCTGATCACAGAATGCTTTGAGGAAGCAATCATGCATACTTTCACAGGCTAAGCATGCCCACAGAATTGAATCTTACAGATTAGAGAAGAAAGGCATTTACAGATAGCTCAGTTAGACACTTTCGAATAAGACATTTCTGAAACACTGAGATTCAAAGAAAAGAAAATATATATTTAGATTTGGAAATGTTTTCTAGATGGATACCAGAACTGTTTGAATAGGGTGACACGCAAAAAAAAAAAAAAAAAAAAAAAAAGTGCTAATGATTAGGTCACTTACAACAGATCAGAAAAGGAACCCTGCACACTGCAGAAATACCATGAACAGGAGGAACATGAGCATCTGCAGTTGATGTCCTGTATTCCTACCCGCACAAGGGAAAACAACTGCACAGTTAACACAACCCTACCCTGTTTCTTAAAATCTTGCTTACATATGAAATCCCCTGAACATGTTATCCATTTATTATTAATAATTTAGTTTGGCAAGATATGACTTTGCAGATCTCTCCAGAAACTTAACAATATGATATACTCAACACTGCAGAAAATGTGGTTTCAGAAGAGTTCATCCCTTTACCTAAGTATTTTTAAAACCAATAGTAAAATGTGTTTCTCATAACTTTAACCTTATAGCATAATGGCAACAAAATTACATTTAAGGGGCCCCTGGGTGGCTCAGTCGGTTAAGCATCCGACTTCGGCTCAGGTCATGATCTCGAGGTCCGTGAGTTCGAGCCCCACATCAGACTCTGTGCTGACAGCTCAGAGCCTGTTGCAGATTCTGTGTCTCCCTCTCTCTCTGACCCTCCCCCGTTCATGCTGTCTCTCCCTGTCTCAAAAATAAATAAACGTTAAAAAAAAAATAAAAAAAAATTACATTTAAGCATTGTGCAGGTATATTTTATAAATGACCTTGACCAAAACAGAGACTACCTAGATGAAGCAACAACCTCCAAAGGGGCAAAAGGGAGTATTAGGTTTTGAAGAAATGGCAGAAGAAGCTATGAGATGCAGATTAGAGAACACATGCTTGCCGGCAACGCAACATTCACCAAATTGATGCGAAAGTCTTAGCATTCCCATTCTGTATGTAACATGTGCTCTCTAAATAAAGTTCGTATCTTACCATGAACTCTTGATCCCGTACTAGAATCATCACTAATACCTTGTGGACTTATGTCTTCAAAGGATGTAGTATCTACATAAAATAACAAAATGGATATAAAAATATTTTTAAACAAACAAAAAAAACCCTTATAAAATTTCCCTTATGCAGTTATGGATACTGTTTTTCAAGCACATATAATACATCTTGATTTAACATATTTCATAGACTCAACCAGAAACTGGAACTAGGAATAAGAACAGAATGGCTGTGATGAAAGTTGACTCGCTTAGGGAAAACACCAGTAGCAGTGAAACAATCTCCCCAAGGACCCTGCAAAGCAAATCAAGAGCCTGGGCTGTTCTACGTGGTTCTCTCTGTTTAAAGTTTTAGTGTTTTTAGTTGTTTTTTTTGTGTTTGTTTTTAAGCTCCTACCATCACTTTTTCCCTTTCTCACTTTTTACATGGTTTACTTTTCCTTTCCTTGTTAGTTCACAAGCTGTTTATTATGAAAGGCCTAGGAAAGATTTTAATTATTTGTAAGATGTTTTAAATTTTTGAAATGAAGTGAAATTGAAAATTCTCTCAAATTAAATCGATTGTTTTGATAATTATTTCAGGTTGTTGCTGTCAAAAAAGTACACATGGGAAAGTCAAATTAAAATTCCTGTTGCCAACAGTTACACCACAGTGCAAAGAGCAGACGGCCTATACCTTTATTATTAACCAACTGCTTGGATCTGAAGCCTGTAGAAGAGTTGACAGTTGAAAAGTTGATGGCTGTAGTAGAGAAGGCCATAGCTCCCAATTCTTTTCTCCTTTTACCCGTTGAAATATCATCAGGAACCTCCAAATTCTCAGTACTACCTGTCCACTGTCCTCCTGCTAGGACCATGGACTGCACCAGGTCATTCATGGCTGGGATGCAAATGAAAGCAAATGAATCAGCATGGTTAATGTATCTGCTTTTATTCCTATCTTGTATTACAAATGATCTGGTTTTTGTCTATGGATTAATGCAAGTGAACATCGAAAACTATAACCACAAGGTCATTCAAATTATGACATGCATTCAGCTGAATGAAATGAGTAGGCCAAAGGCTGATAAATTTCAGTCAATATTTTTATCCCACCTCCACCCCCTTTAAAGATAGGAAAAGGAATTTTACTCTGTACAACTGCCATGCTTTTGCGCAGTGATGTGCAAATATAATTAGAAGCCTTCATAATGTGGTTTTGTGATGACAGAAATGGAATGAATAAAGGTAAGATGGAGAGCAGTTCTTATACAGCATCATTATTGAAAATGACAAAGAGTCCTTGGTCAGAGCAGGTTACTGAAGAAATCATTCATTTTGTGAATCAAATAAGTATACCATTCAATAAAAACCTGAAAGAAATGATATCCAAAGTGACAGACATTTAATGTGATTATGTAATTACCCATTCTTCTTAAAAAAATAAAACTAGAGTATTAATATATAAAGAATGACAAACGTTTTCAAGGGTTACAGGCCATTTTATTTATTTATTTAATTTACTTCATTAAGAAAATAAAGTCCTAATGCTAAAAGGTTTTGTTATATTTTAAGTAAATTTCTTTGGGAAAAAAATTTCTATGGCATAGAAAATTAAAGTTTTTTTTTTCTGCCAACTTTTAGAAAGGACTGGAAATGTATATTACATGTATGACTAAACGTATGCATGTATATGTACCAGTGAATATACATATAATGCAAATTAAGTGCCAGTTTTGAAAAAAAAATATTCTTCCAGCTCCTTGAATTAGAGGAAGACTGCACTTTTGCAAAATAAAGACAGTTGGCACCGTCCAGAGAAAGGTTAGTGAAAAATTAGTAATGGAAGCCAGTGTGGTCATTTGAAAGAAGCTGAACTGTCATAAAGTCTTACACATGGAACGACGGTAGCAGGCCTTCATTTTGTCTTTATCCTTCGGTCTGTTCCTCAAAAAGGGCAGTCTTTTCAGTGCAACCACTTTAATGTCAGAGCATGAGGAAAAACAGAAACAGAAAAATGAAAGAAAAAAGGGAGAAGAACAGATGGCAGTTAAATGTTGAAATTAAGGACAGAAATGAATGTCTGAGTTTCAGCTATGTATGCTATACTAAAGCTATTACTCTTGTGCTGCTGAGTGATAATGAAATATGAAATATGTACTCTGATACTTTAAAATACTTGGAAAGCACTGAAGACAATGATGAGGAACATATACTTTGAAAGCTTGGGTTGGCTAAAGTCCTACAAATATAGGAACTGTTTAGAATTACTGAAGGAATATTTTTCCTAGTTAAGTTGTAAAGGTGTACCTTTAAAATCAGGGCTATTGGTGGGCCACAGTATACATGATGAAAATACACAGGACTTTTCAATCCTCGGTCTTTACTTTTTAAATTATAAGACTTTATTTTGGAAAAAAATTACTTAGGAAGATGCACATTCTACAAGAATATTCTAGTAATATCTGTCAACAAAAACTAGGGTGCCCCATCGATGTTTAAAAATTAATCTAAAGAAACTTTAAAAACTTTCATTATTTTCGTAAACCATAACAAAGAAAGTAGGGAATTATTTTTTGGGATAAACTGAATTCTGGTGCATTATTTAGCAGCACCATGAAAATATATATTCTGAGCAAAGTCTTTCAAAAGATGACATGAGCAATTATATTCATTTCATTTTGCAAAAGGTTGGTGAGGGAAAACAGAAAAACTAGCACTAAGTTCTATTAAGTCTAAAGGAAAAGGAGGCACCCTAATGCAAGAAAAAAAATGACAGAAAATATGTATTTATAACATTTTTAGGTATTTTGAAGGGCTTTTTTGGTGAGTTTATTTAAAAAATCAAAGGTAGCACTGTGCAGAAAAGTTCTGTAAGTGAAAATTAGGGTTGTAACTATAGTAGGTGTCATTAGCATAGACATCCAATGTTCACTAGAGTCACTAACATTCTTCAATTATATTTTAATAAGATTTGAAAACAAAAAATTGTTACACCTTTTCAGAACTACAATTTAGGAGTCAGGGCAATGATGTGAATAAAGACCTAGCCTTACAAGGCCTTAATAATGATGATCCTTCTCAGGGTTTGTCGTCATCTTGTAAATAATCAAAGTTCTTCCAACAAACTGACAAGTGTCATCCATTAAGGAGAATGCAATGGACATACAGTTTTTTTTAACTTAGTTAACAATCATGATTCATTTAAGCTTTTAATTTGACCTATTTCTTTTCTATCTTGGTAAACACAGCTGTTTTTAATGATTTAAAAAAGAAATGAACTGAAAACAATGTAAAAATGGACACTTAGCTAAAACAAAGCTGAACGGTTGCAACATGCACATGTTGTCTTATTTAGATACTGCTGTTTCAACTGTTTTCCAAAGACTGCTTTACTGACAGACACTCTTCCAAAAACAGACAGGATAAAAGGAGTTTTAAATTTGCCAATGGTGGAATGTGATCCTTCTTGTGTCAACTAGTTTGTAGATATACAATGTTCTTTTTCCAACATACTAAAATTAAGGGAACATTAACATTGCTGGGTTTTGTGTTTATTTAAAAAATTCTAAAACTGAACAAATGCAAGAAAGGACAGTATTACTGCCTTCTGATCCTTATTCTGGATGTTTCAATTCTGGATCCAATTCTGGATCCTTATTCTGGATGCAGGAATGTCAGATTTATATTTAAAACAGGCAAGAAGACCTCAAAGAAAGACTGTCATGCCTTTCTTGTGTACATTATCCTATCTGAATGGAAACATCTTTTCTTAGGGCACCTGGCCTGCCTCAGTCCGTAGAGCAGGCAACTCCTAATCTCAGGGTTATGAATTCAAGCCCCATGTTGGGCATAGAGCTTACTTAAAAAAAAAAAAAAAAAAAAAATCAATCCTTTATGAAATATCTTTCTTTAATTGGAAAAAAATATTAGACCTATTTCCATTTCTCATTTAATAAGATGTCAGATAGTTTATATCTAAAGGTAGCAGTTAAAACTGAATTATCTGGCATCTTTTTAAGGTAAACCTGATGATCTCTCCATAAGAATGCTCAGAGATTTCATGTAGATTTGGCTGATAAGACTAGATTAAAAACAAAACAAAACAAAACAAAAACACCACCACCCAGGTTATGATAATCTTATGTGGGATTTAATAACAAGAATTTAACAACCTTCTTGAGACTAACACACACACACATATGTATGTATGCATGAATACTTATGGATTCTAGTTTTTAGGGTGGTATAAGTTGTATTCTGAAATATACCTTATAATACCTAATCTATACCCTAAAATACTGTCTTTTCAGAGATAATTCCTCTCAGGACAAAACACTATAGTTTTTTGAGTGTTTTGAGAGTTGCAATAAAGAGAGACTATCCCTGGGGGAAGAAGAAGCAGTTTTTGCCTATTTACTTCAGAAGAATGGCAGTGAGATTATATATATAAATATACCTACATTTAATATAGATATGCATACACACACACACACATAAATATATATTTTTTAATTTAGTGACTCTGGTGATAGTATGAGTGGATTCAAAGTTGTCTTGTTTACATATTCTCTAAGAACATTGTTAGGAGTCAGCCTGTTGGACACCTTCAAAGGGCCTAGCACTGAAAAGACGTTCTTTTATTCTTTTCTCTTTCTCTCAAAATATACTTCTTTAGGCTCTTACTTTGTTCTTAGTTAAGCACACTAGTAATAAAATAAAAAGATCATAAATTGTATAGGGCATGTTATGATGTAATACTTCTGTATCTGTAATTTAAAAATTATGTTTATATACCAGTTTATAAATTTTATACACAAACTTATATCTCCACATCTATTTTAATTGATCCTTAATTAACCAAGCAATTGCTCAATTTTTATAACCTTCAATTACCTCTAAATCACTGAATAACATTCTCTTCAAATTCATATCTAGTTTTCTTTGCTTCTCCCCAATGTAGCTTCACTCCAATTCGACACCAAAGTATGTGAATAGAACCCCATTATAAAATGTCTTATTATAAAATGTCTTATTATTCTATTTCATTACAAATAAGCTCATAAATGATGAGCTCAAGATGAGCTCAAAAATATTTCTCACTTGCTCTTCAAAATCACCCTGTATAGTATGACACAAAGGTGAAAGGCGTGCCCATATAAATAGAACTAACAAGTGGCAGAGATATTCTGGCTCTTATTTCAATGTTCTTTCAACACTTGTTTTACCTTCCTGGCTAAATGATGGTAATTCTGCGTTTGGTGTATCTCTAAACACATAATATATAAAATCATGTGGTTATGCAGTATTGCAGTATTTAGTGAATTTTATAATCATATAGAGTTAAAAAAGAAATGCATTCATCAGACTAATACCCCAAAGGGCTATGGAAGTTACAAGTTAAAGAAATCTTTTTGAAAGGATTCTAAAGCAATACTAGAGATCACAAATGTTTAAAGAGTTTAAGCACTCACTGCTGCTTTTCTTGGTCCCCAAAGTTTGGCCATCTTCTAAAGAATTTGAGCCTACTGAAGAACTATCTTGACTATCTTGATGGGGGAGTTGAAGAAATCCTTCACTGGAGTCTGAGCGGGTAGGTGTTAATGTAAGAGATTTCTGACGTTCCCGATTAATATCTTTCTTAGATTTTATCAATTTTCTCATTTTTAGAGTAATCCAGTTGCCTCTCCTAATAGAATAATTTAAAAAGCTCTTATGAGTCTAAAATTCAACATATAAATTCTTCACAAAATTAGAAGTCTTAACTTTTTTTTTCCAAAATAACAATGAGTAAAACTTGGTTAACAGTACCTTCTAGGGGGAGATGGGTCATAAAATTTGTATTGATCCATTATTTTCTCTTCTAATTTCTCCTTTTGTCGTCTTAATTCATTTAATTTATCGCTATAAATATAAAAACTGCATTTTAGGACATGCACCATTATTTTGTACAGTTATGAATATTATTTTGTGACTAGAATCTAATTTCTCTCCAAAACATAAATACAGATGCCATAGTTGACAACTAAGAATTTATTAGGTATTCACAATGGGATTTTTTCCAAGTTTCTCCTTTTCTTTATATTTTCAAACTTACTTAATAAAAGGATATAGAATTCAATTCTTTAATACAACTTACTTGTTTGAAGAAAAATTTCCTTATTACATTCTCATCCTGACAAAGGAATTCTCTCAACATCTTTTAACAGCTATCAAGCAACACCATATCGATAGTGACTATTCTCCTATTCTTGAATCTTTAGTATCTCACATCACTGTTGGTGATTTAATATAATTTATGTAAGTAAAAACCTTTTCAATGGTTTGCTTACAACTGTAGATATGATAAGTGATATTGTAATCACATCTTCATGAAAACAGACTTTTTTCCTTATGGCAGAATTAATTAGGCTTAATTTATGTCTAAAGAACTATTTTCTGCCTCTAGCAATACATGAATTACACTAGTTTCACCACATCTTAGTGTCATTTATGTTCTTGGTAGTATATATTATATAGGGAAACATCAAAGACCAAAGTAAAATGATCTTTCTAAAAAAAGTGTGATGCCACAGTGATGCTGTTTACTCAAAAATATTTAGTGATAATTTACAATAAGGAAGACACAGAGACCATAAGGATGAATAACAAGTAGCTCAACTCTGCTTATAATACAGTAGGAGAGAGAACATAAACACATAAATGACTATTACAATCCAAGTCAGTAGTGATACCAAAATAAAAGCACTGTCTAAGTATGAAGAACTTACAAAGGCAAAATATTTCTATCTTGGATGACCAAAGAAAGTCTTGTGGAGAAAATGCCCATATTAGATAGACTGAAAAGATAAGAATGCTAAATTAAGCAATTTAGTTGAGGGGAAGCAGTGAGGGATTTTCAGGTTTAGATTTTGCTCAACAGGAAATCAGAAGCACTGAAGGTTTCATTACAAAGTGACATTATGAAATCTTTGCCTCAGGTACCCTTAACTCCCTAATGAAAAAGAACTTATCAAAAAGGATGCGGGTAAAGAAAGCAACCAGGAGGCTAATGAAGTAGTCAGTATAGTTGAGCTGTCAGGCTGAATTAGGGTAGTAGGAACCAGAATGAATGGATCCGGATCTGAAAGAATTGTTTGAAGATGCTTTGTGAAAAGGCGTCACCAACAATTATAGCAGAGCACAACAGCAAATGGTCTATACCTTCCAACTGTTTTCTCTTTTTATCTGTTGAAATATTGTCAGGAACTTCCAAGTACTACCTGTTCAAATCTACTCAGGCCCAAATCCCTGATTTAGCAGATCCCTCTACTTAATGGAAACTGTCACTTCTTCTAGGACCATGTGACAGAGGCATTTAGCTAAAACTGACATAGAATATGAATATTTTTAATTTAAATTCAAAAAGTCAGGGGGTGCCTGGATGGCTCAGTGTTATGCATCTGACTCAATTCTAGCTCAGGTCATGCTCTCATGGTTCATGGGAGCAAGCCCTACTTTGGGCTCTGTGCTGACAGTGTAGAGCCTACTTGGGATTCTCCCTGCCCGCCCCCGCCCCCGCCCTCTCCAAAAATAAATAAATAAACAAACATTAAAAAAATAAATTCAAAAAGTCAGAATAGATATTAATGTTTTTTGTCAGTCAACAATTACTGAAACTTTGGAAATGGGTTATTCATCAAGGGCCAGAATATTAAGATGATAAAATTTTGGAAAATGCCTCAAAAAACTCAAATGTCAAGAGCTTTACATACAGTTACTACTTCTTAAGCTAAAAGACCTCTATGGCAGAGAGTAAAAGCATACATACCCCTGAAATGATTGAAGGTGTAGTCCAAAGTGGCCAGCCACTTGGACTTGGACATTTCTTTGAAGTTTTGCATTTATCTTAAGAGCTCATGCAAACTCTGCCTTTTGTTCCATAAACATGTGTTAATATAAAGATCATGTTCCCTGCTCCAAATTTTATAAGAAAACTGATGCTTCAAAAAATGTCTGATATATCCTGGTTTCATATGTGCCCCAGCTCACCATCTAATAGATTAGGAGATGCCTCATTTCATCATCTGTGCTATTTCTATTATACTGTAGTGTTTTACATTCAGGAAGGGAACGGGGGAGAGAAGAATTTAGTAAAGCTGAATCTCGGTGTAATACAAAGATCATCCACTGAGCTGCTCAGGCCCAAATCCCCGATTTAGCAGATCCCTCTACTTAATGGAAACATAACTCACCAATATGAAGCCTTGCCAATCTCTCTCTTACAACTCATATTTGATCTCAACTACCACTGCTTATGAATTATGTTTCACTAGATTATTGCAACAGTCTTTCTAAAACTTACTCCTTGTCTCTCTATTCTCAGAACCTCCAATCTGTACTCTAAAATGTCATCAGTGCCTTTTAAAAAAAACACAAATCTAATCATTTTACTCCCCGGCTCAATTTTTTTCAGCAACTCCTTTGTATGGCACAGAAAAACCTTTGTGAAATGGTTACTAAGTTTTTAGCCACTTGTCTATTGCTCCTTATTCCTCAATTTTGCTCCAGGAGGAACTATAATTTTTAGGTTCTATACCATACCATAACACACCTTCAATATACCTCCACGTTACTTCATTTGTGCTCTCTGGCCTGGTATGTCTCCTCAGGCAAACTCCCATGACCCTTTAAATCTTAGCTCAAGTAATCATCTTTGGAAAGTCCACCTTGCCTCTTTCAGACTAAGTTACTTCTTCCCCCTATATTTGCTATATTTATATGGCCTCATATACATACTTCCGTTACAGCAATTATTTGTATTTCTTGCTTTATGTTACTAGTTTCTTAAGAGTAGGACCTATGTGTTTTCATATTAGCATTTCTGGTTACTAGCAGAGTGCCTGGAACATAAGCATTCAAAAAAATTTAAGTAGAAATAATAATGTTGAAAATTAAAAACAGTAGCAGTGACTGTGACAGTACGGTGACTATCTCTGTCACCGTATGGCAATGATAAAATGATGAGTAATATTTTAAAATTTGGTACCTACATGTATTGTCTTTGTTCAACATGAAAGAGATCTTTGCTTTCCATATTTTGCTCCAATAGTGTTCTGTTCTGTAGCATTAATGTCTGAATTTGATCTAGTAGATGTCGATTTTCTTCTTCTAAATTTCCTTTAAGTTGGCTTAGCAACTGTTTAAACACAAACATTTAAAAAAAATCAACATTTACATTTAACAGAAATCACCCAAAACATCTGAAAAATATAAAGGGCTTCACAAAGATTGCAGTCTTCTGCTACTTGAATAATTAGATGGTTGCACTTTGATCAGAACATGATTGATTATTTTAGTTATAATGACGGCCAAAATACTGAGTTATGTGTTGTGCACACATTTTTTAAAATTCTTACAAATAGTGGGTTTAACATATAATAAATTACTAGTTTCACAAACACCTGCTTTCTTCAAACCGTTTAACTTCTAGTCCAAAAGCTACCTGGCCTTCTATTTAAGGAGCTATGAAACACTGGACAAGTTAATTAATTCTCTGGGCTTTAATGACCTCATCTATAAAATGATAATAACTCCCACACCAGACTGTTGCAAGGATTAAATAATATATGTAAAGTATCTTTTGTCATACCTATAACACAAAGTAGATACTTAATATACCTCATTCTTTCCTCAACCACTGTTTTTTAGGAATCTTAAAAGTGTATAGTCTTTATAGCTTGATCAAAGGGACTCAGGTAGTCGTGTCAATGGCTGGTGTTACTAGGCTGATACTATTGGTAGTGGGCTGCCAGCAGCACTGGGCTGCTTCTTTGTAGCTAGAAGAAATTAGAAATATGCCTTAGTTAGGCTAGAGGTTCCCGTAGAAGTCAGAAAGCCCAAAGTAGTGACTTTCAAACTTTAACATCACTTGCAGAGTTTATTTAAAAATGTGGATTTCTGGGTCCTAGCATTCAAATTCAGCTGGTCTGGAGTAGAGCCCAGAGATCTGTAGTTTAAAAAAAAAAAAAAAAAAAAAAAAAAGCCAACAACAAGCCCTCCTGTGGGGGAGTGGGCGGGGGTGGGGAAGGAAAAGAAACATTTTGAAAACTCTCATAAGATACAGAAAAGCAGATAGTATAATACTATGAATATCCATAAACAGGCATTTAGATCTAACTGCTATTAATATTGTGCTGTATTTGTTTTATCAATATATTGTTAAATTGAAATACAACATGTGGTAGATTCGTTGCAAGATTGAATGCAGTTATTCTCCTCCCTGTACCTACACCTTCTTGTGCTGTGACTTCGTACTTTTACCATCAAGAGGTGGAACTTATTTTCTGTCTTTCTGAATTTGGAAAGTCTTTGTCCATGAAAAGTAAGTGGTAGTGATGGAAGCTCCAAGCCTAGGCCTCAAGAGCCTTCTGTGCTTCCACTTGGAATTCTGCTGGAGGATGAGAGACAATGTGGCACAGAGAAGAGTTATGCCAGCTAGGGCCACCTTAGGTCAGTCAGCCCACTCTCAAAGAATGTACCAGTTAAATGCAGATATAGGAGCAACCTCTACTAAGATCAAATGATCTTGGTCCACACATCAATACATGCTATCAGCACATCTGCTCAGCCAATCCACAGATCATGAGCAAAAATAAGTATTTATTGTCCATTACCAAAGGTTCTATGTTGTTATACAGCATTAATTACTGTGTCAATAGACAACTGATAAAGCATATATATAGAAAAGGGAAGAAATTTTAAGTAGATATAGCTCAGTGAATTAGAGCAAAGTGAACACATGTGTGGAAGGAACCAGCACACTGATCAAGAAACAGCTCGTTAACCGTATTTCAGAAACACCTTGTGCTCCCTTCCAATCACCATCCCTTCCCACAAAGATTAATTGCTATCCTGGCCTCTAACACTATGGATTGATTTTCTCCCTCTAAATAATGTTATTATATGACTTAACCCATAGTCAAGAGTTAACATTTGACTGGGTTGGGACAATCAGCCAGAGATAAGTAGTTCGCTAGTTCCCTGTCTGGTCTCTCCTGGATAGCTTTTTGGACCACCAGTGTCATGTGGAACTTGATCAAGATTCACTGTGGCTGAATATCTCATTCCTTGATTCTCCTAGTGAAATTTTTGACTAATTTGCCAATCTATTACTTGCCTCAACCAATATTCCAACCTCAGGCCATGTGAAAGTTGACCTTTGACAACTCTCTTGGGGATGGGGACTTTTTTGTGCTCTGCTCAAATCAAATCAATCTGCTCTGGTAGCAAAGTTGATGGTTTTCACAGTATGCCCCTCACCTAAACTACCAGGTGTTGGAACTGGGAAAGGGGGGAGGGGAATGGGAGAAATCACAAGATAAAATGCCTCAGACAACCAGAGTTCCTATCCAAAGTTGAGTAGCTTTTCTTGAATAAATGCTTCTCAATTTGTTGAACATCTTTCCTTGAGGTCCAGAGTCCTATATTGGTTGTTTTTGACAATTCTGCCCAATTTTATTGTTTCTTAGGGAGTTGATTTGCCCTATTCCTCATTCTGTAAGTCCATCGCTCCATATATATTTTATTTAGACTTTTATAAATCACAGGCAGAATGAATATTCTGTACTTTCTGAGCCTTGTTGGATAATTAAATGTATATGATTTTTATTAAACTAATTTTTCTTTCTATTGGTTTATCATTTCAGACAAAAAACTTGTAAGTATTATTTTCTGAAAATCTATTCCTATTTTCCTTTAAAGACTAGCTTAAGTGCTTGTTTCTTAAAAGTGCCATGAAATTGAGGTGTTAAGCTATATTCAAACGTCAATGATTTGGGGACTAACTAATAAAATTTAAGGATTATTTAAGGCTTTCAGTATCCTTTTATATTTTAAAACTTTTATTGTTTTATCAAACCATCACAAAGAGAGGCATGGGGATGTCTGGGTGGCTCAGTTGGTTAAGTGTCCAACTCTTGATTTTGGTTCAGATCATGATCTCACAGTTCGTGAGTCTGAGTCCAAAACCGGGCTCTGCACTGACAGTGTATAGAGTCTGGTTGGGATTCTCTCTCTCCCTCCTTCTCTGTGTGCACACACACACTCTTTCTCAAAATAAATAAACTTCAAGAAAAATAAATAAAACCTAAACAACAAAGAGAGGCATGGAATTATATTAAGAACACAACTGTATACATAAGGCCAATGTCATTTCTGTTCAAAATGCTCAAATGGCTCTGGTGTTTTACTCTGAATAAAGTTATCTTGGTTCAAGGATGCCTATTAAAATCTCAATCTATACTTCTTCATCCACCCTGGAAGCCCTCAATATCCCCTTTTACCCTACTTCATTTTTACTTGCACATAACTTATCTACCTTGTAACATATCGTATGTTGCAGACTAATTTTCAAAATAGGTAGAGCAGTATTTCCAGTCCATATGCTCTTGTAGAACCTTGACATTCTCCACCAAGAGGCTGAGTCTATTTTCTCTTTCCCTTAAATCTGAATGGAATTTTGACTGCCTTAGTGAATAGAATGCAGGGGAAATGATGCTGCATGACTTCTGAGATTTGATCATCAAAGCAAAGATGGCTTCTGTCTTGTTCTCACCATGTTGTGAGAAAGCCCCAACGAGCCCTCAGAGACACTACGTAGAGAGAAAACTGATGCCTCCAGCTGATGGCCAGCATCAACTACCGAACATGCATTCACCTTTCAATCTTCAGGCTAGGGGCCCAGTGGCAAGTGAAGCAGAGATAAACTGGTCCCACTATCCCTGTCCAAATTCTGATCCACAGATCGGTGAGCCTAATAAATGATTGTTTTACCACCAAGTTTTGGGGTAAAGTGCTATATAGCCATGTTACAAAACACTGAAACACTATGAATTTCACTTACTTGTGTTTGTCTATTTCCTTCCACCAGAATAAGCTCCACAAAGGGAGATTTTTACCTTTTTGGTTTCCTAGTACATGCTAGGTGGTAAGTAAACATTTTTTTCATTAAGCAAGGGCACAGTTTTACATTTTCAAAGTATCTGGACATGTCAGTTTAAACTAATAGTAAACAATGTTGATACTAATAATAACAGAAGTTTTTCTGAATTAGTTGTGAATTTCAATTATCCCTGATCACTTCTTTTAGAAATACCCCACAAAATATATACTGCTATCATCATTTTAATATGATTGTTTACTTTTTAGGCATGTCTTGACTCCCAAAATGAAAAAACTTGGTAAAGCTCACCTCACACTGGTTATTGAGCTTGGTGGATGTGATGTCCAACTGTTGGTATTGTTCCTTTAACTTTGAAAATTCAGCTTCTAATCTGGTTTGTTCCAGTTTGGAATTATTTAGAAGACTTTTCAAGTTTTTATGGTCAGTTTGTAAAACTTCAGTTTCTTTTACAAGCTGATTATATGTATGATTCAACCTATTTAGAAATCATAACAGAAATAGAATTAGAATCCTTAATAGCTTTCATTGTAATTTACACAGTGTGAAAATGCTGTGGATCACAGACATACTTAAAGAATATAAGACTCTTGCCAGTGACTAAACTCTTAAAAAATCAGCTTCTATTCTGTAAAACTAGATTAAAAAAATTCAGACTACTCTTCTTTTGAATCTTCCAGCATTTAAATGTTTAAGAAGACACTTATAATTTTATCATTAAAATGTGAAGTACTAATAAGAAAATATTTAGATTAAAGGACAGAAGAGAAAATAACCAATCCTGTTTAGATCTCATAGAGAAGTTTAAAATTCTAAAATTCAACGTGAAAATTCAAGAAAGATCAAGAGAATCAATCAATGCAGTACAAGAAATGATAGTCCATCAATCTGTTGCCAGATAATGGAGATATACAGGCTTAAACCAAAATTTTAGTTATTGAGATTTCCACAGCTGTGACAAATTATCCATGTTTATGTAGTCTCCAATTATTGAGAAATTGGAGATTTTTTCTGAAAAAACTTTTAGATTTTTTATAAAAAATCAAACCATACACCTAACTTATCTGTTTCTTTCCATTATACCCTCAGAACAAAGTCCACTGACATCTAAGAGCAGAGGTCAGCAACTTTTTCTATAAAGGACCAGAGTAAATATCTTAGACTTTGTGGGTCACATGCAATATACAGCAAACTCTTTTCCTCTATGTGCCCCCCCGCAACCTTTTACAATGTAAAAACTATTTTCAGTTTGGGAGCTGAACCAAAACAGGATGGAATTGTTAAATTACTATATTGTACTACTGAAACCAATATAACACTGTATGTTAACTAACAAATCAAAATAAAAACTTAAAGTAAAAAAATAAAAAGAAGAGCTATATAATAAAATTTGTTTTTAAATGTGGAAAACAAAAACAAAAACAAAAAACAAAATCAGAATGCAGCCTGGATTTGGCCCACTGAGCTAGCTGCCTGTAGTTTAACAACCTTTATCTTACAGCATTAAGAACAGGATGGGACTTGTTCAAAACACCTAACAATCTGCTTCAACTCATTCCCCAAAGAACTGAGTCAGCTTACAAGAATTATAAATAACAAAATAGTATGTTTAAAAATCAAGACTTGGTAAAAAATAAATAAATAAAATGGCAAGACCAGAAACATACAGAAAATGTTCCATAAGTAAGTTGAATCCATGAATGAATGTATGCCATGAGTTATTAACAGCTGGTCAGATCTGAGACACACAATCAGCTACACGGTATATGTCAGTATCTATGGAGATCAAAGATTTACTTACTGACGCTTCATGGGGGTGGGATATGAAGAGATACAATATACAATGTCCTCAACACCATCTCTCTGGCAAATGCTAAAATGAGCTCTTAAAGAGAGTTTTTTACAATATCCCTTAAAGCTGAGAACATTAACACCAAAATGCAATTCAGTGAACACAATACTAAAGAGGCCAAAACAAACCAGTCCATATAATAAACATTCCTGATTTGGCATTATCAAAGATTAAAACTTAGGTTATTTAGAGGAATGGATAAACAAACTATTGTTCTTCAGAATTTTTTTTTTTTTTTTTTTTTGTGAAAGAGCTCTTTCAAGGTTTTGCTTAAAACCTTTTCTTCCTTTACAACATAGACATGCATGCATAAAAGCTGGGATAGAACAGCTTTGAGAGATAGAGAATACTATCACACTTCCCTTTCAAGCCTGCAGAGTCTTCTGGTTCAAGATCATCATGCTCAATTTCTTCTTATCATTTAGGCTAAGCTCCTTCTCAGAAGGCTCCTCAGAAATGAATACAATTAGATTCCTAGAAGGCCTATCCAAACTCACCAACTGACCCAGTTTGTTGCAAATTCCAACAGTGGAAAAAGGTTAGGTTCAAGATGGGACTTTGATATTAAATGCCTTCCTCAATGTTATGTGCGTAATAAAAAAGACCCTGTCTTGGGGTGCCTGGGTAGCTCAGTTGGTTGAGCGTCCAACTTCGGCTCAGGTCATGATCTCATAGTTTGTGGGTTCGGGCCCTGCGTCGGGCTCTGTGCTGACAGCTCAGAGCCTTGAGCTGCTTTGGATTCTGTGTCCCCCTTCTCTCTGCCCCTCCCCCAATGGCACTGTCTCTCTCTCTCTCAAAAATAATAAAATAATATTTAAAAAAAATTTTAAAGACCCTGTCTAAAGGTATTCTATAACTTGTCACAATTTAGTCTTCTACTGAACATACTTTAATATCCTTCTCGATTCTAGCTTGGTGTTGAGCTTATTGAAAGTCAAATCCCCTAGTACACTATTTCTAGTTATAACAATTACTAAATTAAAAACTATTGAGCATGAATATGAAAATGGCTCCACACACTTAGAGGGATTATTTTTTTTGTAAAGGAAAAGAAATAGAAATTGAAAAATGGATTATATTAAATTCATAACAGGACAATAGTCAATGAATGACCCCCACTTGAATTTTTTTGTGCTGCCTTTTAGCACTTCAGCTATGGTTAAGTCTAAGTGCAGTGCCAATGTTCAGGATGCTTAAACTGTCAAAGGTTTCTAAAAACCCTTTGAAATGTACCCTTATGAAGCAGGCAAATTACCAGTTGGCAAGTTTTGATTTTCCCAAAGCTACAAATTAAACAATAATTGCCCCATGCAATATGAGAACCATTAATGCCTAAGACAGTTAAAAATAAGAGTTCAAATCAGTCAGCTAGAAAACAGGAGGCTGCTTACTTGTAGCAACTTTGAAAGACAAGAACTGAGATATCAGACTAGCAAAAAGACAAACATAAAGAATCAGATTTCATTACATTCTGTAGCAATAAAGCGCGTAAATGCTATCAAGGTACAGATTTCTTTATATAATGTGGCTTGAAAAATTAATTAGTTGAATAAATCAAGAGAGAAACAGAGAGGGGCGCCTGGGTGGCGCAGTCGGTTAAGCATCCGACTTCAGCCAGGTCACGATCTCGCGGTCCGTGAGTTCGAGCCCCGCGTCAGGCTCTGGGCTGATGGCTCGGAGCCTGGAGCCTGTTTCCGATTCTGTGTCTCCCTCTCTCTCTGCCCCTCCCCCGTTCATGCTCTGTCTCTCTCTGTCCCAAAAATAAATAAAAAACGTTTAAAAAAATTAAAAAAAAAAAAAAAAGAGAGAAACAGAGAAAACAAGGGACCAAGGTTTTCAAGCCATTTTATAACTAGCTGCATGATTTTGGTGGGTAATTTACATGTTGTTCTGGGGACTCTTTAAAAATTCTAAATTACAGATGGTAATGCAAAGGGGGCAGTATACACTCTGGATGTAATGAATAATATAAAACTAAAATATATAAATATTTATTACCTATCATTTTCACCACAAAGTTTCTTATATTCTGCAGCTATAGTCTCATGGTTTTTGTTTTCAAGCAGCATTTTTTCCTGTTCTACTTTCAGTGTTTTTTCCAAATCTTCCAATTGTCCTTTCCGTTTTAGTAACTGATTGTAACTGGGAAAAAAAGGTATTTGGTTTATAATATTTCTTTAGAAAAAAGAAAATACTTTAGAAACAAAGAAAACAAGAGTAATTTATTAATAAGTATCACATAAACATGATAAATTTCCTATATAAATTATCTTAGTTCTGTTTAACATAAAATTTATTATATTATCTAAAGAAGATAATAAATTACCGATCTTCAAGGTCTTTATGTTCTACTTCAAGATTTTTGTGGGCAGACTTTAGAGTTCCATGTTTAGCGATGAGAGACTCATACTCTGAAGCCTGCCGTTCATGAAGAAGTTCCAGCTTTTCATGATCTTTGATCAGAGAATCATAGAGAGATTTCAGGTCTTCTCGCTCTTTGATTACAGCTTCATTTTCATTTTCTAAGGAAGACTGCTGGATTAGGAGTTGTGCATTCTGGTTCATCAGTGAAGTACTTTGGGAATTAAGGGTAGAATTTTCAACCTGTAAGAACGCATATTGTTATCAGACATAAATAGCTACCTGCTCTTTGAGAAGACACAAATATGTGGTATGTGTTTATTACAGATAAAATAATTTTCCCATGTTAAAAATTATTCAAAAATATAACTAATGGCAACATAAAAAATATAAAAGATAACAGTGACTTTAAGGAGCTCTATATAAATCACAACAGATTATTTCATACTATACTGAGAAAGTTTGGTTTTTATAAGTATCCCAAAGAAAAAGCCTACAATTTAATTTTTATTTTTGGCAGATGTTATTAAAAATTATTATGAGATATATACCATACATGTTTTGGATTCAATTATTTTAAATGAAGGTGATTAGAAACAATTTGTATTCCACTCATGAAAAACTACAGAATCCAAAATGCTAATTTATCACTTCCTAAAAGTTGAGGGTTGACAGAACTGAAAAATTACTTGTGACATTTCAACTGGAAATTTTCTCAAGAGTCTACATTAACTTAGCATGTGTTTTACCATGTGGAAAAGAGTTACAGAAAGAACTTTCAGATTTGGAGATGGAATTTTTTCCTCTGGCTCTTTAAGAGGTTTCAAAGAGTTACACTTTCCCAGACCTGATCGTTCTATTTGAAAAGACACTGCAGCATTAAGTGCAAGATTGATCCTCTGAACCAAGGAAAAGTCTGAAGACAAAATTCTCATGCTGTGCTGGTTTCTAATAACTGATATGAAAGCTGTAAAAATGAAATAAGCAATGGTATGTTGCAACCATATTCTAAAGCAAAGGTTTCTGCTTAATTACAGTCAACTTGCTGAAACAGGTAAAAGGCCATAAAGTAAACATAAATAAAATAAAGATGAAATTATATTTTAACTAAGTATTTTATTTTGCTTATTTATTTATTTTGTTTAATGCTGGGCCTTTCTGGCAGGTGCTGCTGAAGCGCCCCTGGCTCCTTGTGCAGGCTCCTGTTGTGCTCTACTATGGCCCTGGGCACTCCCATAAATAAGTATTTTAAATAAAAATTTTTAAATATAAACAAAGTTTTTTAGTAATTTAAATAAAGATAAAATTACCTTTATTTTATTTATGTTCATTGAATGAATTTGTTAGTTAATATTTAGAGGCTCTGACATTTAAGAAAATGCTGATATATGAAAGTCTGGTATAGCACTAAATAGATTTTATCATCCATTAATTTATCTCCCATTAAATTCACTCACTAAGAAACAATGTTACCATGTCCAGTTATCCTTATTTTAAGAGCATAATTCAAAAATTTGGTTGCACATCCCCAAATATTACATTACAACCTGAAGCTTCGCATTCTGCGTTTGAAGAGTAGTATTCTGCTCCTGTAAGGACACTGTCTGCCTCTGAAGTGCAAGAATCTGAGCCTGCAAATTATTGTTCTGTGTCTCAAGTTGCTTCAGTTGAGTTTTCAGTGCTTGCTTCTCTGCTTGCAATGTAGCATTCTTAATAAAGAAAACACATTTTAAAAAGCAACAAACATTTCTGTTTAACAGATATTATAATTTCATAACAACTATTACCATTATAATCCAAAAAAAATCCCAACAACCTTAAAAGAGTTAAACAGTTCCCTACTATTCCAAACTGTAAAGAGAGATTTAATCTAAGAGAAAGAAAATGATAATACTAAAACCTTACCATACTATTGTGTCTCTGTACTGTCTGCTTTATAGCGTCCGAAAAATAAAATATTCCATTCTCAATAATTAACATAAGAAACTAGAATGGAGAGAGGGAGGCAAACCATAAGAGACTCTTAAACACAGAGGACTAACCAGAGTTGCTGGAGGGGAGTAGATGGGGGGATGGGTTACATGGGTGATGGGCATTAAGGAGGGCACTTTTTGGGATGAGCACTGGGCATCACATGTAAGACATGAATCACTGGATTCTACTCCTGAAGCCAAGACTACACTGTATGTTAACTAACTTGAATTTAAATTAAAAAAAAAAAAAAGAAACTAGAATGGGGTGTTAAATCCTTTTTGTAGTGTTCAAAAGTGCATGGGCTTGTGTCTAGCCAATGAAGTGCACATTTTCTAATTGCCCAAAGGCAAATACATATAGGCGAGTGCTGGTCCCAGGGGTAGCAGCAAAACTATTTTATAAACACAAATTTAAGAGAGAAGCAGAACAATTTCAACTATGTGTTTAAAAAATTTAGGCCATAATTGACCTAACAGATGTTATATATTTTCTGTAGTGATTTTTTTTTTCTATAGTATAAAACACTCACTAAAACTCTATCTCATCTATAGGACTTCTGGAGCAAATCCAAACAAAACATACAATTTTCAATTTTTCGAGTACATTTGAACATATTTCAATTATATAGTTAAACAGTTGAATTACTATGCAAATAATAGATCATTATTAATTTAATGCAATATATATTAACTGTTTGCCATAGATACTGTATTTTTAGGATTATTTCTAAATAGCATTTCATAAAAAATTAGTATCAAAAAGTATAAACAAAGAACCCTCTAGAAAACTGAAATAAAACTTTATATATAAAAAGGTCAGAATTTGTTGCATATAACTGTGATATGCATAAAAAGTTACACTGAACCACAACAGATCACTTTTATTGTACCTACACAGGGGACAGAGGAAACATTCATTTTATACGCTTTCATGTTACATATACATGTCACCGTATGAAAGGCAAGTAATGATTTAACCCATACATTATACCACAAAATCAAAGCTGAGGAAGCCAAAGGCTTTAAGATGGGTTTTGATATTGTCCTTTTCTTATGCTAATTTGTTTAGATAAAAAGGATAAAAAAATTTACACTGGAAGAATAATATGGAACACTAATGTATTTATATGTCATCTTGATACACCAAAGAAGTGAACCATTTTTCACTTACGTACGTTAAGTACCTTGTAGTTCAGGTCTTAATAAACCAAAATGTGCAAGCTCTAATGTTAAGTCTGGGTATCCCTATAGGAATAAGAAAAATTCCTATAGTCTATAAAAGAATAAAAGAGAGTAGAAAGGATATCTCAGAGCAAGAAAAAATTTACAATGGAGAAGTTATGAGGTCAGTAAATACATTGGCAAAAACACCAAAATTACCAGTCTAATATAGGGCTAGCCTTCTTTATAAACCATTAATGGCTAAAATATGACAACCAAGTAATTTTTTTCCAATAGAAATTTATAAAGGAAGTCAGAGGGATAAGAAATTTACCTTACAGAACTTTACAAGTCAGCCAAATTTTCTGAAATACAATTATTAATCCAAGTGATGGAGGTGTGTGTCTATGTGTATATATATAAAATCACTGAATAATTAAAAATAGGCATTCATAACAGCTGATAATAAAGATGTAAAATAGCTCGCCAATTTAAAACATGAAAATTAAAATATTTTCTTTTTGCTTTAATAAAAATTAAAAGACTAGTAATATCAAATGTATATCTAAAAAAACAGGTACTCTATTAGAAGGACTGAAAACGAATGTGATTTTCAATTTTAAGTGATGATATCATTTAAAATTACACACATACACAGATATGTATATATACCCTTTGGCCTATCAATTCCACTGTCAGGAATTTACTACCCTATGAACATATTATACATAGATTTTCATTGCAGCAAAATCTGAAAATAACCTAAATGCCCATCAATGTGGGTTTTATTTAAATAAATTAGAGTAACATCCATACTATGGAATAATGTGTTCATTAAACAAAATGAGATAGATCTATATCTCTCTAAAATACAGAGATCCTCAAAATATCGTATAGCATGATCCCACAGATATAACTGTAAAAGAAATACACTCCCAGACATACAGATGGCTAACAAACACATGAAAAGATGCTCAACATCACTCATCATCAGGGAAATACAAATCAAAACTACATTGAGATAACACCTCACACCTGTCAGAATGGCTTAAATTAACAACACAAAAAAACAACAGATGTTGGAGAGGATTCGGAGATTCCACACTGTTGGTGGGAATGCCAACTGGTAAAGCCACTCTGGAAAACAGTACGGAGGTCTCTCAAAAAGTTACAAATAGAACTACCCTATGATTCAGCAATAGCACTAATGGATATTTACCCAGAGGACACCAAAATATTGATTCAAAGGGATACATGCACCTTGATGTTTACAGCAGCACTATCAACAATAGCCAAATTATGGAAAAAGCCCAAATGTCCATTGACTGATGAATGGATAAAGAAGTTGTGGTATATAGGGGCACCTGGGTGGTTCAGTCGGTTAAGCTTCTGACTCCAGATTTCAGCTCAGGTCACGATCTCACAGTAGATGAGTTTGAGCCCCACATCAGGCTCTGTGCTGACAGGGAAGAGCCTGCTTGGGATTCTCTCTCTCCTTCTCTCTTTGCCCCTCCCCTACTCTCTCTCTCAGAATAAATAAATAAAACTTAAAAAACCTATGACCCAGCAATAGCACTACTAGGAATTTACCCAAGGGATACAGGAGTGCTGATGCATTGGGGCACATGTATCCCAATGTTCATAGCAGTGCTTTCAACAATAGCCAAATTATGGAAAGAGCCTAAGTGCCCATCAACTGATGAATGGATAAAGAAGATGTGGTTTATATATACAATGGAATACTACTTGGCAATGAGAAAGAATAAAATCATGCCATTTGCAGCAACGTGGATGGAACTGGAGGTATTATGCTAAGTGAAATAAGTCAGTCAGAGAAAGACAGATATCATATGTTTTCACTCATATGTGGATTTTGAGAAACTTAACAGAAGGCCATGGGGGAAGGGAAGGGGAAAAAATAGTTACAAACAGAGAGGGAGGCAAACCATAAGAGACTCTTAAACACAGAGAACAAACTGAGGGTTGATGAGGGGTGGGGGAGAGGGGAAAGTGGGTGATGGGCATTGAGGAGGGCACTTGTTGGGATGAGCACTGGGTGTTGTATGTAAGCCAATTTGACAATAAATAATATTACAAAATAATAATAAATATATCAAAAAAGAAAAAAGAAGTTTATATATATGATGGAATATTATTTGGCCATAAAAAAAGAACAAAATCTTGCCATTTGCCACCATGTGGATGGAGCTAGAGACTATTATGTTAAGCAACAGAAGTCATTCAGAGAAAGACAAATACCGGATGATTTCACTCACGTGTGGAATTTAAGAAAGGTAACAGATGAACACAGGGGGAAGAAACTAAAGGCGAAAACCAGAAAACAGACTCTTAACTATAGAGAACAAACTGAGGGTTGCTGAAGGGGAGGAAGGCATGGTGATGGGTTAAATGGGTGATGGGTATTAAGGAGGGCACTTGTGATGAGCATAGGGTATTATATATAAGTAATGAATCACTAAATCCTACACCTGAAACTAATATTACATTGTATATTAAGTAACTGGGATTTAAATCTTGGATGAAAAAAAGAAATCTATTTCTATACACAGATAAATCATTTTTCTGGGAAAACAAACTGTTTACAGTGATTACTTCTGGATGAGAAAGTAGGAATCAACACTGTAGGAAATTAATTTTTGGCATTATGGCTTTAAAGTTTGCAAAACATGTTACATTAAAACACAAAAGCAACAACTGCAATTATTTTACTTGTTAATATATATATTCCAAAAGCTCATTCATCTTTAAAGGATAGATGTTTGGTGAATTTATTTGATTACTGTTTCTTGTCAAGTATTTCTCCAACTCATTCAGGGAATATTTACTGTGTCTGCTATCCACCAGGCTTAAGTCTACATACTGAAGGCATAGTGGGAAAAAAGAAAGAAACGCATTATAAAGAAACTAAATAAGGCAGTGGCTTGATATTAAATGGCTTAGGTTGAGAATAGCTACTTGACTGGTGGAGGGGTCAGAAAAGACCTCTCACAGGAGATGTGTCAAATAAGGCCTGAATCCTGAGGGAAGCTAGCCATGTGTTCTATGTAGAGGATGCGAACATAAAGGTCTGGAAATAGGAATACAGAAGGCCAATATGACTAGAATTAATTGACTGACTATATATCAGACATTGTTTTGTGTTTTCCAGGTATTCACTATAGTAATATTATCTCCAGATAAATCAACAGGGGGGTGGAAGAGTGCTATGGTATAAGGCCAGCAATATAGGCAGGACAAAGTCAGGAATGATCTTACAAGACACTAAAAAATTTGGATTTTATTCTAATTGGAAGGGGAAGCCAATGAAGACTTTAAGTAGAAAAGTGGTATGACTAAGTTTTATGTTTTAAAATAAAAACTGCCTATTGTAATAGGAATGGGTTAGACTGAGCCAGGAGTAGAAGTGGGGGAAGACAGCCCCTGAGAGGATATTCTCTCATCCAGATGAGAGATGATGGTACCTTAGACTAGAGTGGTAGCAGCAACAATGGGACAGAAGTAGATGGGCTTGGGATGTATTTTCACAAGAGTTGACAAAGCTTGCTGATGGACTTATATCAGGGTAGAAAAGTATATTAAATTATTAGTTCTTCAGTCCTTTATTACATTATAAAATAAATCACTCGAGAAAGTATAAGATGAACAAAGCTCCAAAACCAGATTAAATAAATTTTCTGAATTATATATCCAATGCTACTTTACTTCTAAAAAATCTTATTCCCACAAAAATTTAAAAATACTTACATTTCTTTCTACTTCAATTAATCTGTCTTTAACCTTCAGAAGCTCTCTAGTCGTTTCTTGACTTTCTCGCTCCCATTTATTATCTTCACCAGAAGTTGGAGGAGAGTTCTGTACCATCCTTTCTTCATCTTGTCTCTGTTTGAGAGCTTCATAGTTCTTTTTCACCTAATATTTTATTTAAAATATTTTAATGGGGAGAAAAAAAATCACCAAAATTATTACTTCTCACAATTAGATTCTGCACTAGTCTAGTGAATAGGAGAGACACTTCATTTAAAACTATGACAAATAATATGTATGACTATCATTACTATCATGATCACAATTTATGCTTTGTCAATTGTAAATCCTTTCCTTCTAGAAAATATTAAATATACTCTGTTTATGTGCCATACTCCAATTACATATTCTGTAATTTCAGATCCTATTGTTTATGATGAAGAATATATTAACTGGAAATAGACATGTTGCTAAATATTAGTAATTGTTTTTTGACATATCTATCGCTGATTTAGAGATTTCAGAGATACCCCATGTAAAGAACAAATGAAGACCTGACATACATAATAATTCCTTCTAAAAAGATACCTAAAGTTGAAGAAGTATCTATAAATGTCTGCTCTTGTAAGAAGGATATGTTGCCCAGAATGCGCTATATTAATAAAGAAAATTAATGACTTCTTTATTCAGATCCTAAACCACATGTAATGACTACATTTTATAAAAAGTGAGCAATCCAAGGATATATCTTACCCAGGGTTTTCTGGTGTGATTACAACCAAATCCTACTTTAAGAGAGTCAACTCAAATACTAACAACTGGGTAATCTTACAGTACCAAAATTACTGATTAACTTAATAGCTCTCTTTAATTTAGACTGATTATTATTATTATACTTATCTTGAATCATTTCTTTTTTCCTAGGAGACATTTATACTAAATTTCTAAATTAAAGCTCAAACTTTGTATTAAGGCAAAAATATAAATGTCTAAAATAATTCAACATCTAGGGGTGCCTGGGTGGCTCATTTATTTCAGCTCAGGCTATGATCCTATGGTCCATGAGATCAAGTCCAGCATCCAGCATTGTCAGCGTGGAGCCTGCTTGAGATTCTCTCTCCCTCTCTCTGCCCCTTCCCCACTTGTACATATGTACATGTACTCTCTCCCTCTTTCTCTCTCTAAATAAATAAACTTAGGGGCGCCTGGGTGGCGCAGTCGGTTAAGCGTCCGACTTCAGCCAGGTCACGATCTCGCGGTCCGTGAGTTCGAGCCCCGCGTCAGGCTCTGGGCTGATGGCTCGGAGCCTGTTTCCAATTCTGTGTCTCCCTCTCTCTCTGCCCCTCCCCCGTTCATGCTCTGTCTCTCTCTGTCCCAAAAATAAATAAAAAACGTTGAAAAAAAAATTTAAATAAATAAACTTAAAAACAGAAATTTGGGGTGCCTGGGTGGCTCAGTCGGTTGAGCGGCCGACTTCGGCTCAGGTCATGATCTCGCAGTCCATGAGTTCGAGCCCTGCGTCGGGCTCTGTGCTGACAGCTTGGAGCCTGGAGCCTGTTTCGGATTCTGTGTCTCCCTCTCTCTGACCCTCCCCCATTCATGCTCTGTCTCTCTCTGTCTCAAAAATAAATAAACGTTAAAAAAAAAATAAATTAAAATAAATTAAAAAAAAAAATAAAAACAAAAATTTAAAATAATTCAATATGTAAGGCAAACCTTAGGCAACTTATGACTCAACAAAAAACTTTGCCACTATTGAGTTAGAAAATAATGAAGTGAGACTGAAGAAAAAAGATGCCCTAGATAGAATATAATTTAAAGCATGGCTGAATGATTTAATAGGTATTCTGGGATCCTAATTTTCCAGTTTTGAGGGTTTTTTAAAAAATTACTTTTAATACCCTAATAACATGAGTGACATCATTTCCTGTCTCCTATTTTACATTAATTTTCCACAGCGTTTTTCTAGGCTTATAAAGACTACAGACATATGCCATTATTAAGAAGGAGAGCAGAGAGTAATACACAAAGCTTATTTTTAGCACACTGTTCTTATAAGTATGTTTCAAAATTGGACCCTTTACCTTATATATCATTAATCAGAATCTGTGATTTATGTTCACATAAAAAAATGACATATTTTCCATTGAGGTTTCTTAGAGACAGCATATAGGTGTGTCTTGCCTTTTTACCTTATTTATGAATCTCAGTCTCTCAATTGAGGTGTTTAGACCTTTTATATTTAATGTGATGATTAATCTGGTTTGGTTTAAAACTGCCATTTTGCTATTTGTTTTCTATTTGTCCAATCTTTACTTTGTTCCTCATTTTTTCTTTTTTTGTTTTGTTTTTTTTTTGGATTTTTTATAATTCTATTTTATCTCCTTTGCTGGCATATTAGCTATACCTTTTTTGTCATGCTATTTTAGTAGTTACTTCAGGCATTCAACTCATACTTAACTTTCATAGTCTTCAAGTGATATAGTATTAAAATCCAGAACAATCTAATTCCAGTTGAATGGTAGGAAGCTAGTCCAGTAATAGCTATGCCAAAATGGCTGGAAGTGGAAGACGATGACATTTTGAATCTCTGTTCTCTAGACTTGAAATACATGCAATACTAACCCACACCCATACCCAATTATTTTCTGGCTGAGTAGCTTTATGAAGTTGACTTTCTTTGTAACCGACATACTGGAGATTAATTAACTCTGGTGCCAAATTTTACTTTATTTTTTGGATAATTCTTTATGTTAACTAAGCAAAATTCTAGAGTTTCTTCTGTAATGATATATATTTCATGGTATAAATACCAACAATGATGTTATGGGCAAATGGGGAACAAAATCTTTTTCCTTTTCTGCATGGGAAATTCATCTTTGGTAACTGTGCCTTTGGAAACCTGTATATCCATTGTGGAGATCTTATATCTATGCCTTAAGTGTTTCTGCAAGAGATGATGACTACTATGGAGCATACAGTCTCAAAGCAAGGGCAGCTCCTGCAAGTTCAATGTGAATCTCATCATTTTGCACTTGAACTGTCATATGGTGTGAATATGACTCTAGACAACTATATGAAGAGGGATCCTTGACAATGCCCTGCTCTATACTTGTACTTAGAACCAAGTAGTTCTAAATGTGGCCCATAGTAATCTTGTCAATCTGAATGTTTAGTTGATTGTAAAATCACTCTTGGTGGTACTACAGAGATGATTAAAGGGAAAAAAAAAACAGAACATGATTCTACCAATCTACCATACACTAACCCTAGGAAATGGGCAAGCCCCTTTGATTTCAATTTATTTATGTAAAGGAAAACAGACAGTCGCTCTTGCCTTGCGTATTTCACAGAATTATTCCAAATATCATAAGAAAACGGGTCTAGGAGAAAACCTCAAATTTATGAGATCAAGTGCTTTCATATACCACACATACTATTTGCCTCTACTTGGTATCCTCATACCCACATCTATGCCTACCAAACTGTTACCTGGATTTTCAATAGGAGTAGGGTGTTAGAGTGAAGTGTCAGTATCACACTGAAAGCTTTTCCCAATAGAGTAAGACTGCCTCTTCACCACCCCATTCCCACAATACTGATATGCCTCTAACTGCATGGTGGAAATGGAGTTTAATAAATTACAGTGGATAAACAAAATATAGTTGTAATGAACTAAAAGACAAAGATTTGTTACTCTCAAATTTAAGAAAAAGAAATAGACACAATACTAATGATGTTGCTTTTTTGTTTCCTACTTTACATTTTTCTGTCAAAATATCCAACAATTAAAATTCCTTCCAAGGAAATCACTTACTGTTTTAAGTTCTTGGCGCAACTGCTGGTTGTAATTTGTGGATTCTTCTAATCGAGCTTCTAAAGCAGCAATTTTTTCTTCTTTAATTTCAAGAGACTTCTTTAGAGTCGATTCTAATTTTGATTCCAAAAGTTTGTACCTACTATCCAAGTACAAAAATAACATAGTTCATCACTGGAGGTCAAAAATTATTTTTAAAGATCATTATGACCATAGACACTGATGCCATAAAGAGGTCTTATGAAACAATATTTTTTTAAGAGGTGAATTATTCTATTGCCCCACTCTCCCCTTTAAACTCTTCCTGGTTATAAAAAAAAAAAAATCAACTAGGTAACCAGAGCTTCAGATTATAGCCTAGGTTGTCAAAAGCAAAAATTGATGCTCAAAAAAAGGCATCTGGAAGATGTAAATCCCAAAATATTCTTTTTACTTTTATAAGGATAGAATCCATAGGAAAAGAAGTAGATGGGTTTATTATATTATTAAGCATTTGTCTATGATATGAATGTGTTAAGATACTTGTACAAGGAGATAGGTATAGTTAAGCTTAAAACTCATGGAAGGGTACAGAGTACTTACAGAATATTTTAGAAAGGGAATGATATACCAAAGATACTGGATACTGGTAACAGAGTAGGAAGAGGCAAATGCGAATGTCAGTATTTTAGTTATGTTTTTGAATGGTGATTTCATAAAAAATTATATTATTTACGGTTAAAAACTTTTTTTAAATTAAAAAATGTCTATTTTTGAGAGAGAGACAGAACATGATCAGAGGAGGAGAAGAGAGAGAGGGAGACAAATAATCTGAAGCAGGTTTCAGGCTCTGAGCTGTCAGCACAGAGCCCGACGTGGGGCTCGAACCCACAAACTGTGAGATCATGACCTGAGCTGAAGTCATATGCTTAACTGACTGAGCCACCCAGGCACCCTGCGGTTAAAATTTTTTTTACAAAAAGGACAGTGCATGAACACAGTTTGAGAGTGAATCACAAACTAGAGATTATGACTAATTCATATACCTGAGAACCTTGATGACTAAACCAAATAAAAACCTAAAGTACATATATGAGAAATTTTATCACATTCTGCCTTTTACTTTAGTTAATTTGTGTGTATTTGTGTATATATACGTTTTACAATTTTTTTCTCGCTCAATCAGTTTTTTTTTTTTTCAACGTTTTTTTATTTATTTTTGGGACAGAGAGAGACAGAGCATGAATGGGGGAGGGGCAGAGAGAGAGGGAGACACAGAATCGGAAACAGGCTCCAGGCTCCGAGCCATCAGCCCAGAGCCTGACGCGGGGCTCGAACTCACGGACCGCGAGATCGTGACCTGGCTGAAGTCAGACGCTTAACCGACTGCGCCATCCAGGCGCCCCGCTCAATCAGTTTTTAAGTTCACTGAGCACAGAGACCAAATCTCACTCGTTTTGGTATTGGCGTGAGTCAACAGATATTTTTAAAGCATTTTATGAATCTAACTTTGGATATATTTAATGTTGGATGCCTGAGTTGCCTCTAGACTGTCCAGATAGAGATGTCCACTAAGCAAAAAATAATGTGACTATCAGGTAAGATGATGGATGGCAATGCATAGCATACACAACAAAGAGGCCTGAGAACATAACCCTAGGAAACTACAGTAAAACCTTGGGTTGTGAGTAACTTGTTCTGCAAGTGTTCTACAAGCGAGCAAACATTTCTAATAAATTTTAACTTGATAAATGAGCGATGTCTTGCAATACAAGTAGTACATGATACCGAACATCACGTGATCACAACTGAACCAATGGTTCTTGAAATTCACTTTGATATGTCAGTGCTTTGGATTACAAGCTTGTTTCCAGAATGAATTATGCTTGCAAACCAAGCTTTTACTATATATTGAGACACAGGAAAAGAGCTGTTAAAAAAGAATAGACAAGAGTGATCACTTAGCACTCTATTTGTAACTTTATCACTAAATTTACTTTGTTGCATTCTACCTATTTGTACATACAAATCCATAACTTAGACTACCTATTCCTTTATGGCAAGAATAATATCTTAATTATATCTTAAAAGGGTCAGAGAGAATGACGCCAGTGAGAAAGATGAAAAGGTTAGACTGTTAGAGATACCATCTGAGATTAGAGGTAAACACAGAGGCAGATATACATAAACTCCAAGACAGAAGGGATAGAATATTAAAGGAATTTATGTTTGTGAACTTTTTTTTCTTTGTGATGCTAAGGTTAACGTAATGGTTGAGAAAAGAAGCTGGTTTAGTGGCTTAAGACACTTCTTTTCCTGATCTACCAAATCTGATCATGGTCTCAATTTCATTTCCTAAAACACTGAGTTCAACATGTACCTTTATCTCTATTTCTAATGCTTTCATTATATATATATAAATGTGCAGACTAATGAACATATCAATTACATCTTGCCTAGCCTATTTCAACAGCTTCCTAACTGATCTCTGTGACTCTAATTTGCCCTTTTTCTAATCCATATTCCTTTTTTTAAATATATTTATTTTGAGAGAGAGAGAGAGAGCACACACACACAAGTGGGGGAAGGGCAGAGAGAGAGGGAGAGAGAGAATACCAAAGAGACTATACTGTCAGTGCAGAGCCTGATGCAGGGCTCGAACTCAATGAACCATGAGAACATGACGTGAGCTGAAATCAAGAGAAGGATGTTTAACAAACTGAGCCACCCAGGTGCCCCTTTCTAATCCATCTTTCACATCACTCTAAGAATTACTCAAAAGGGGTTGCCTGGGTGGTTCAGTTGGTTGAGTGTCCAACTCTTGATTTTCAGCTTAGGTCATGATCCCAGGGTCATGGGATTGAGCCTCGCATTAGATTCTGTGCTGAGCTGGAGCCTGCTTGAGACTCTCTCTGTTCCCCTCTTCCTCTTTACTCCTCTCCCCCATTTGCAGGTTCTCTTTCTCAAATTAGAAAAAAAATTCTCAACATAGCTTTGTGCTTTATTTGCATGGAATGCCATCTCCACCAATTCCACCTTGCATATTTCAGTCATTCTTTATGGCTCAGCTGAAGCATTATCAATTCTTTGATGCTTGATGGTCAGCAAATTTTAAGAGCTCAATTAACATTGAGTAGCTGTTTGAATTAAGGTTTGAAAAGAGCCACCAAACAATATGAAGGACCCACCTACAACTGGGTTCTAAAAGGGTTAGGGTGGTTACATGGTTTACTGTTTTTTTCCCCTCAACTATTTAAATGTCTTACATACACACACAGGTAATAAATGTTTGAATAAAAAAGCGATGTATATTCAGTATCTATATTAAGAAGCAGTCAACTAAATTGGGCCTTAACTATTTACTTAACTCAAATAAAAATAGTTTCTCATATGGGAATGCAAGCTGGTGCAGCCACTCTGGAAAACAGTATGGAGGTTCCTCAAAAACTAAAAATAGAACTACCCTATGACCCAGAAATTGCACTACTAGGTATTTATCCAAGGGATACAGGTGTGCTGTTTTGAAAGGACACATGCATCCCCATGTTTACAGCAGCACTATCAACAATAGCCCAAGTATGGAAAGAGCCCAAATGTCCATCGATGGATGAATGGATAAAGCAGATGTGGTATGTGTATATATATATATATATATATATATATATATATACACACACACACACACACACACACACACACACAATGGAGTATTACTCGGCAATCAAAAAGAATGAACTCTTGCCATTTGCAACTACGTGGATGGAATTGGAGGGTATTATGCTAAATGAAATTAGTCAGAGAAAGACAAAAATCATATGACTCCACTCATATGAGGACTTTAAGAGACAAAAGAGATGAACTTAAGGGAAGGGAAACAAAAATAATATAAAAACAGGGAGGAGGACAAAACAGAAGAGACTCATAAATATGGAGAACAAACTGGTGGGTTACTGGAGGGGTTGTGGGAGGGGGGATGGGGTAAATGGGTAAGGGGCACTAAGAAATCTACTCCTGAAATCATTGTGGCACTATATGCTAGCTAACTAATTTGGATGTCAATTTTAAAAAATTAAATTAAATTAAAAGCAATAAAATAAAATGGCAAAAAAATAGTTTCTCATGAAACAGTTGTATGATTAATCCAATTACAGTTGCTTGAATTCAATGCTAGAACTAATGCCTCAAATTACTTCTATTTGTTATTACAGAATCTATTAGTATCAACCAACCTATTCTTAACTTTGAATATTTTCCAAATGACAAAAACAAATCTCTTATAACAGCATTAATTTTCCCTGTATACATTATTTAATATAGACTATAAATACTGTAACAGTAATAATGGGTAGACAATAAAATACAAATTCTATTACAAAAATTCCAATGAACTAAAATCTAGTCTACATAAAACTGTATTTTTAACAATATATCCTTCCAGTCTAGCTGGAATCACATGGCTGGCTAGATGCTAAACCATAGACTACTTGAAAAATCTGATTGTTTGATAGATTGTAATTACCATAGGAATATAAATTTTTTTTAACCTTATATTGATCATTCTCAAAATTAAAGGGCATATAAAGTAAGGTTTTATTGTTTCTCACCTTACTTTTCCACATTATTATTTTTTTTTTTTAAGTAGGCTTCACGCCCAGCGTGGAGCCCAACATGGGGCTTGAACTCACAACCATGAGATCAAGACCTGAGCCAAGATCAAAACTCATATGCTTAATAGTCACCCAGGCGGCCCATTCCACATTTTTTTAAATGTTTATTTCGAGAGAGAAAGAGAGAGAGGCAGAGAGAGAGGGAAAGAAAGAATACCAAGATGACTCCATGCTGTCAGCACAGAGCCCAACACAGGGCTCGAAACCAGGAACCACAAGATCATGACCTGAGCCTAAATCAAGAGCCAGATGCTTAGCTGACTGTACCACCCAGGAGCCCCTCCATATTATTTTTATACCTTAGTTACCTCAGCATATTTTCCTTTGTTTCATATTTCTCCTTTCTCTAAGTCCACTTTTGCACACAAAATAAATGAAAGAATTGAGGCATTTAAGCACATGATTCAAATAAAAACTAACTTTATATTTCAAGAGAGAGGGGTTTGTTGTTAATGTCTCATTCTACTTTCATAGGTAATTATAGTTTCTGCTCTTTTGCTACATGAGTGGCTTCCTGTTTTCCTATTATGTAACTATTTATAGTAACATTTTAGCATTTTTCTTGTATTAGGTTGTGTTTATCTGATTTTTTACTTTTTTTTCTTATAGAACTTTCTCTATGGGAAGAGAGGAAACAGAAACAGGGTGACATATGTAAATATTCTATAGCTGATACAGCAGAAAAGGTTTGAGCAAAAATATAACAATAATTTAAACTGTTTGCCAAATAGACTTAATACTCACCTGTCATCAGTACTCTGCTCATCATGCAAGAGTCGCTCTTTATTTAACCCTATCTTTTCAAGCTCATGAGTTAATTTTTCAAGATCATTATTCATTTGTTGAGTCTTCAATTTTTCACACACCAAATCCTTATTTTGAAAGGAATGCAAGACTCACATAAGTGTCATGACCATGAACATCTAGGAAATTCAGTCACGATTGTAACTACCACTATCCAGGAATACATATATATAATTCAAACCAGGAAAAACAGAAATGTTGTTGAATTTTTCCTTCATCACTAACAAGTAGTTAAGCAAAAAAATAAACTAGTTCAAACAATATGGTTTTCCTTTTTTGTTTTTTTTTGCTAATATTACTTGTAATTTTTGTATTAAAAACTAAAAGGAAAAACTCTTTACTTGTGAACTCTTGAGGATTGAAAGCTGTGAGAAAAAGAACACATATCTACTAACTTTTTAATAATAAGCTAGAACCTTAGTGCATATTTCTATGAATATATGCTGGATGCAACACCCTTCTTCCACCTCAAGCATCCCTCTGCCAGTGGAAGAGGTCTAACATATTGATCTGAAGAACTAGGGGACACTGTTAGAAGTTCAGACACGAGGAACCTTGTTCCTGTCTGTAGGACGGTACAACAACAGAAAGAAAAAAGAAAAAAGCTAATAATGGGCCCCTCTCAATGCCTCTTTAGCAGAAATGCAGACTTCCCAATGTGACGTTCTGCCAGGATGCAAAGAAACTTTTTAATTGAACTTAAAAGAGTTCTCATACAGAGTATATAGCATAGGGGTAGCAAAAAAAGGCCAAGCATGCTATGAAGAACATGAATATGATCTACACCATGTTTCACTTGGATCTATAGCCAATCTACTTCAGAAAATTTCACAACTCTTCTCAACACATAGATCCAAGCAACTACCAATTGTGCAGTGTTGACTCTTAAAGTTCAATATGATTTGCATTCTAAGTCTTAAGAGCATAATTCATGGAGATTTGGAGTTTGAAAGATCTGGATTTGAATCCAGCAATCCAACTTTGCCATTAGCTGAGTGATCCTGAGTAAGTTACTTAATGTCGCTTATGCTTTCTAATCTACTGGACATAACATCTATAGAGGATTAGCTGTAAAAATTATATAAATAAATTTCTGAAGTCCTTAGCCCAGTACCTGGTACATGGTTGGCATTCAATAAATAGTAGCTATTATGGTTCCTATTATTCAGTAACAGTCTTGACCAAATATTTTATTTTGAAATAAAACATAAAATTATAATGTAATAAAGGAGATACCACATGGAAACCTTATTACTACAATATATTAAAAATAAAATTCACATGTACTTCCTGGTATAACAAAAGTAGGAAAATTTAGAAACTCTAGTTCTAAATGCCAATTTCTATTTTGAACCATAAGCAGATGATGCAAATTTCTGATGGGTTCCAATAAAACTTAACAATGCCTTGAATTAAAAATATAAAAATATTTTCCTTAAATTTAGGTAACTATATTTACCTCTCGTAATGTAACCAAAGTTTTTACATCAATAGTTGCTCTTTTCACAAGCTCCTTATTTTCTTTCTCTAATTCTTTCAGACGAATGCAGGATTCTTTAAAAATGCTGATCTCTTTGAAAAGGGTTTTGTTTTCTTTTTCCAAATTCCCGATTTTCACATTATTTTCTTCCAATGTGGTATCTTTTATTTCTGCTTGCTGTCGGAGTCTTTTATTTTCTTTCTCCAGTTGCTTCTTATCTTTTTCCAGTTGAGAAGTCTCTTGCTCTAATGATTTATTTTCTTTTTCTAGCTGTTCTAGTCTTTTGCTGGATATTTTTAACTCTTCTAGGTTTTTCTGCAATGTTTGATTTTCCATCTCTAAGTCTTGTAGTTCACTCTCTAACTGTTGAATTTTTTTATTGCTATTTTCTAGAGCTTTCTGTAGCCTCTGATTTTCTGTATCTAAACCCTGGTAGCTAACTTCTAAGCGTTCTGTTTTCTTGAAAGAAGCTTTCATGAGTTCTAAACCCTTCTTAAGTTGCTCTTTTTCACTTTCCAGTTCTTTATTTTCTAGCTGTAGCTGAGCCATTTTCATGCTTGCACACTTCAAAGATTCCACATTCCTTCGCAGTTCTAAGTTTTCCTCATCTAGTTGGGAATTCTCTTTTTCTAGGGATTCTAACTGAAAAGTAAGGTTTTTAAAACTATCTAATGTTTTTTTTAATTTTCTATTTTCTCTTTCTAGCTCTGAATTTTCTTGTTCTAAGGCCTCAATTTTTTCACAAGTAATTTTTAAATTGGTTATCTTCTTCTGTAACAATTCATTTTCTTTCTCAAGATGATGCAACTCATTTTCAAGTTCTTCTGCTCGTTCTCCTTTTTCTTTATAATGTTCCAATTCTTTCCTAATTTGTCTTTTTTCAAATTCAATCTTACTTAACTTGCTACTTGTTTCTTTGATAGATTCATGGAGAATTTTATTTTCTTTTTCAATGTCTTTCACCCTCGCTTCAGCACTTATCTGGGATCGTTGCCTTAAAGAAGACACGGTTTGATTCAGATGTTCATTTTCCTGTTCCAATATTTTAATCTAATTGAAAAAAAACAAAGGAGAAAATTAAAAATATAAATTAGCATAAACTAAATATTTTAAATTACAGTTTTTCCATTTCAAAAAAACTAACAATGAAATAAGAACATAAAAGGGTGCTAATATGTCTTACTTTTAATTGTGACAAATATTTGCTGGCAGACCACCGTGTACATGTACTTTCAGGTCATAAAAGTTCTGTCTTTAGGGAGTTCATAATGTAAAGAAATGGTTAGGAGAACTGTACTTAATATTAATCAAAGTGATCTTCAGATTATTTATAGTTACATGTTTCAAATTCAAATAGGAATATAGGTGAAATGCACACACACATCTCTTTATGACTATAAGCTTTTACTTTCATTAAATAAATTTTGCAACGCATACACACAGTGGGTTCTTGATAAATATTGCTATATTTTATGTGTATATATGTGGGTGTGTATTCATTCCCCCAAGAATTCTAATTTGAAAAAGATCAAAAAACACAAAATCCTCTGGTACACCTGAAAACTAATTTTTTATGACATGGCCTAATTTTGGTAAATAATCCCCTGAGAGCCTTGTAAAAATACAGATTCATGCTTAGCTCTAGAATTTTTATTCTGTAGCTCTATGGAAACCTTTATTTTTATAGGTAGCCTAAGGACTATACCTGGATAATAAAAAACAAACCATTTTACTTCTAAAAAAGTAACAGAAACTTTAAAATAGCAAGTCACTCAATATATCCAGTTCTCAGTTTCCTAAAGCATAAAGTGAGAATAACCAATAAATACTTGAAAGCAAATATGAACGCATTCTAAAGAAGGCTGCTGCCAACACATCTCCCTCTTTTGTAGGGTCTGAATACATACAGCTGCATCTCTCCCCAATTCCACACAGTAACTTTATAATCTGCAGCCCTATTCTACAGACACTTGAAAGCCCAGGTATTGTAAAATTTTATACCAGATAATTATTAAACATACTGGCAACTTAAAGAATTCTAAGCTTTCGCTTCAACCTTCCCATGTATATGGGATAGAAAATGAAAACCACAGTTACTCTAAGATCTAAACAATTCTAAAATTATTTCCCTTTCATGTTACACGAACATTTTTGTTTACCTAAACATTAAAATAACTTGCTAAGAGAATTTAAAATATATTGCTTAATAGGAAACTTATGAACCTGTCTTTCTGAATTTTCTCTAAGTGTTTCAATTGTTTTTTCAAGTTGAGCCTTCTCCTTCATTAGATCCTTGCTTAAATTCTGACAATTCTGAAGACTTTGCTTTTCTTGAATAATCTCGTTTTCAAGAATTTCAACCTAGAAAAAATTAAATCAAAAAACAATGTAATATTAAATATTTTACAACAAAGGAAACATGTCAAAAGATAATCTTGGAATAAAAACTAAAATACAATTTTAATACTCAAATGGTGAAATTTAAGAACTGAATACAGAAATTCAAGTAATACTCCATGCTAATTTTAACAGCTATATAAAATATGCAGACATGACTATCTTTCTTATCCTCTGCATCTCTGAAGGGCACATTTCTACTTCTAAATACAAAAAATAAACCCAACTGAATATATAATTACATACTATATGAAGACCATGCAAATTTTATTGAAAGACTCTCCTGGCTTGACGAAATTTATAAAGATTTTAATCACAGTCAAGTAATTTTAGGGAAGAAGGAAGAAGAGAATATAAAAAACATGAAAAAAAGATGAGAAAAAGGTAGGTTTAATGAGGAAACAGAAAGGAATTAGGTTTAAAATAAAAAGAAAGATAGGTGCCTGGGTGGCTCAGTTGGTTAAGTGTCTGACTCCTGATCTCACCTCAGGTCCTGATCTCAGGGTTGTGAGTTTAAGCCCTGCATTGGGCTCCATACTGGGTATGGAGTCTACTTAAAAAAAAAAAAGGAAAGAGGGAGAAAAATAATAATAATACTGGAGAAAAAAAGAGCTGAACATAGCTCAGGTAAATGTTATAGTTATAGTCTAGGTTTAAGTTATCTTCAATTATACATTTCAAAGATATGATCAAGTATGTGGTTAATAAGCATAAAAATAGCAAATTCCAGTTTAAATTATGCCAAACCATTGATTTCCCATTATGATATAACATATTCAAATCAGGTAATAAAAGAAAATAAAGATTTAGCTATATAAAATATTCCACTTCAAGTTTAAGTATTACTTAAATCCTTATATCAATAGTGAAAAAGTCTCAGGCGCCTGGGTGGCTAAGTAAGTTAAGCATCCAACTTCAGCTCAGGTCATGATCTCAAGGTTTGTGAGTTTGAGCTCCAGGTCGGGCTCTGTGCTCAGAGCCTGGAGCCTTTTTTGGATTCTGTCTCCCTGTCTCTCTGCCCTCTCCTGCTTGTGTTCTCTCTCTCTCAAAAATAAATAAACATGAAAAAGTCTTTTAAAAGAATAGTAAAGAAGTCTACGAATTTTAATAGTCTTTACATAAAGCAAGCTGAATTTTTCTATTTTATTTTTTTTTTTTAATATATTTTTTTAACGTTTATTTATTTTTGAGACAGGGAGAGACAGCATGAATTGGGGAGGGTCAGAAAGAGAGGGAGACAGAGAATCTGGAACAGGCTCCAGGCTCTGAGCTGTCAGCACAGAGCCTGACGCGGGGCTCAGACTGACAGACTGCGAGATCATGACCTGAGCCGAAGTCGGATGCTTAACCGACTGAGCCATCCAGGCGCCCCTGAATTTTTCTATTTTAATGTCAATGGAAGATAACCACATATGGAAGACAACATTCCAGTAATATCTCAAAAGCATCAAGTCAAATCTTTTTTTTGAAAGAGACAGTGCACATTGTGCTGGGGAGGGACACAAAGAGAGAGAGAGAGAGAGAGAGAGAGAGAGAGAGAATCCCAAGCAGGCTCTGCACCACCAGTGCAGACAGCCCAGTGTGGGGCTCAAACCCACAAACCATGAGATCATGACCTGAGCCAAAGTCAAGAGCCAGAAGCTTAACTGACTGAGCCACTCAGGTGCCCCTCAAGTCAAATCTTATCCAGTTACTCAATTTGACGTGTTCAGGAAACTTTTAGCTATTAATTACTGATCTGGTTCTCCCACTTAAGATTGAAATATATGGGTAACAGTTATTTAATTAAACTCATTTGTTGTCTTACATCGATGGAATTCAAGTGAAACATTTAGTTTACAAAAGATACCTTTCATACAATGAATTTATAAAACAATGCTAGAATCACTAAAAATTTATTAGAATTCAAAGCTACTTTTAAAATCAAATTACAATTTCCAGTCCCAATTATATATAATGACAACCAAAATAAAACTGTTCCAAGTTCTATTTAGTTTTAATTCACTCTTACTTTTATACTATACTGGTTATAAAATGCTTATTAAGATTATTTGGTTAATGGATAAAAGATGATGCTGTGGGAGGGGAGATGTGCTAAATGGGTAAGGGGCATTAAGGAATCTACCCCTGAAATCACTGTTGTACTATATGCTAACTTGGATGTAAATTAAAAAAACATTAAATTAAAAAAATCATCAAAAAAATGATGCAAAAATGTCTTAAAAGACTAAAAATCTGGCAAGATAATCAAAAGGTCTACTTGCATAATCTAAGTCAGTGGTTCTCAAAGCATGGCTTTTTTCCCCCCAACAAAGCAGGAAGACCATCACTTAGGAATTTCTTAGAAATGAGAATTCTTTGCTCCTACCCCAGACCTATCAAATCAGAAGCTCTGGGTATGGGGCTCAGAAATTTGTGTTAAACAAGTCCTGAAGGTGATTCTAAGGCATACTATAGTTCAAAAACCACCAATCTAAAGATTAGGGAGATTTTCATAACTGAATCTAGAAATCCAGAATCTAAAGAAAAACCAGACATGGCTGACTACATATAGAAATAATAACAAATTCATAATGGCTTATGTATAAGAACATTTATTACAGTATTATTCACTGTGACCAAGACCCAGAAACACATACTGGGAAGGAGATGTGATAGGAGATATTCATGATAAAAATATCATGTATGTTGTCATGATATGATTCTATTTATCTACAATAAGTATATGTGTGTATGCAGAAAGATACTCAAAAATAAATTACTTGGTCTGTTGCCCAACTGGAATATTTCTGTTGAACTAAAACCTTGTTCAAATTCAGGTTTCATAGTGCCTAAATTGTGGTCTCTAAATACCATTTTCCACTAAAAGGAACAAGGGCTTTTTGGAGAAATGGCTGTTTCCAGATCGGGGGCAGGAAATGTTTAAGAAGAACTGAGTTACGGTGAAAAGCACAGAGGCTCACAAGGAGTGCTAAGATTGTCACAGGGACTCAGGAAGCAGCTTAAAGAGGTGGAACAGTTAGAAAAACAAATGCAGTAGGCTGAAACACTTCAAATATTTTTAAATCCATGAATTCATAAAGACAGTAAAAAAAAAACCTCACTCATTAATTATCTCAGGAGGATATGAGAGAACTAATTCATTACCAGGAAACTGGTAAATAAAAGAATCAAACATTCATCCTGCCTTTTCCATGAGAATTCCTGAAAGTAAATGGATAGTTGTTTTTTTGAACCAATTTTTATTTTTATTTTGTTTATTTTTAGAGGATTTGGTGGTATTTTACTTATTTTGTTTTTAAATATTATTTTTGAGAGAGAAAGATTGGGAGAAGGGGAGGGGCAGAGAGAGAGAGGGAGACAAAGAACCTGAAGCAGGCTCCAGGCTCAGAGCGGTCAGCACACTGCCCAGTGTAGGGCTCAACCCATGAACCTCAAGATCATGACCTGAGCTGAAGTCGGTCGCTTAACTGACTGAGCCATCCGGGGACCCCTAAGCAAACCTTTTCCATGACAACCAACATGACAAAAGAGACAATTAGGCATGTACCTCATGACTGAAATAGACTCCTTATGAATATTCTCACTAAAAACTCACTTTGAACTTGATTAAGTCTACAGATAAAATAAGACCCACAGGGAACAAAAGAACTTGCTAAGGGACACAGAGAAAAATCTAGATTGTGGGAAAACTACAAAACAACCTGGTTTCTTCAACAGAAAAATTGCTATGTAAGGAGTAAACTGGGCACCTGAGTGGCTCAGTTGGTTGAGTGTCCAACTTCAACTCAGGTCATGATCTCACTGTTTGTGAGTTGCTGGCAGCCTGTCAGTGCACAGGGCTTCCTATCCTATGTCCACCTCTCTCTGACCCTCCCCTGCTTGCAATGTCCCCAAAATTAAAAAAATTAGAAAAAAGTTAACCTTGCACTAAAAAAGACTTAATAGACACATCAGTAGATTGAATGTACTGATATATTTCAATTCATATTTTAACCAAACGAAAAAAATATCCCAATGACTTGTAAAAAACTGAAATGCTAACCAAACTCTATTAAATTTTTCAATGTGATAAAGTCACTGTTCTTGTTTTTTTAAAAAGTCCTTACTTTTTAGAGATATATAATGAGGTATTGGTGAAAGGATACCATGTCTAGCATTTACTTTAAAATCCTACTGGTTGTGAAGAGAGCAAGCAAGGGTAGAAGTAAGAGTGGCTATAAGTTAATAATTGCTAAAGTTGAATGAGTATAGGAGTTAATTCACTTCACATTTATGTATGTTTGAAAATTTCCGTAAGTTAAAATAATATTGAGAATACATTACATTAAAAACTGGAAAATAAATGATCTAACACAGGGTTATTTACACTTTACATATATTCAACATTACATTAAACATTAATTTTTATTTACCTTTTTACTTAGTCTTTGATTTTCTTTTTCAATTTTCAGGATTTTGGAAGTGTTGCCTTCAGCAGAATCCATAGTACTCCGAAGTTCTTCGACAGTTTTTGTCAGACTCTGGTTTTCCATCTCCAACTTCAATAATCTACTTGATGTTAATTCATTCACTTCATGGCCCAAGGATTTTTGTGGTGCTATAATAATGACAAATATTGTCATTGGTAAAAACTATATTTACTCAATACTATTTAAAATAATGAGTGTAAATGCACTACATCACCTGGTCCTTAACTTTATAAAAAATTTATAGAGTTATATAAGATAGACACAATGAAAAAACATAGATAAAAGATGGGTGAATCTTGAGTTTTTAATGTACCCACAAGCATTCTAGAGGAAAAAAGGTACAAAATTTAGACTGAACGGACTACAGTTGCAGTTCCAGTTCCATGAGAAACTGCTTGACAATGCCCAAGCCATTTTAACCACAAAACTCTTAGATTATTTGTACAAAATATGGTTATTGCTCTGTGTGTCTGACAGAGATATCATGTGATTCAAATAAGAAGTATAAAGCATATCCAAGCCACATATCAAAAATTAAAGGAAGACAGTCTAAGGGGAAAAAAAAATCCTAATTTCCTAATCCTGATTCTGAGAAAGGCAAGACAGTATATACTGGTTACCTTAAAAAAGTCTTTCTCTAAACGAAGAATCTCTGCTAAACTTGAGTGTAAAAATAAACACGTATACCATTTTGCCAAAAAAAATTGTATTTCTAAGTCAATTTCAGCATAATTACATTTTTTAACATAAGAAAACTCAGTTTCTGGTTCTATATATGATATAAGTCCAAAATAACTATTTTTAATAACCCTAAAGCAGATTCATTAAATATTTGATGATATAAAAATTAGGATTTAAAGTGAAATATAATACCTAGAATTCACTTTGAAACCCCAGATTTCAGGAAGGGAAATGGAGAAGTACAGGAAGGCATTCTAGGTCTATCTATTTTTGTGTATGTTTGAAATTCTCCGTCATTTTCTAAAAATTTATTTATTTGGGGAGAGAGAGAGAGAGGAAAAAAACACGAGTTGGGGGGTCAGATAGAAAGGGAGAGAGAGAATCCCACGCAGGCTCTGCATTGTTAGCACAGAGCTCGAAGCAGGGTTTGATCTCATGCTGTGAGATCATGCATGACCTGAGCTGAAATCAAGAGTTGGATGCTCAACCGACTAAGCCACCCAGGTGCCCCAGAAATCCTCCATCATTAAGAAACACACACACACACACACACACACACACACCATATCCCCACAAGCACACATTCTTTTCAAAATTAGGTATGATAAAATATCCTCAGACTGTAAACAAAGAAAGCCTCAGTTCTTCTAGCTTTTGTTCCAGTTAGCATATTATTAATCTTTTATTAAAAGCTCGTACAATTGATAGTCACTGACTTTTTTTATTTTTATTAAACATTTTTTTTAATGTTTTATTTATTTTTGAAGGAGAGAGAGAGAGCATGAATGGAGGAGGAGCAGAGAGAGGAAGGCACAGAATCTGAAGCAGGCTCCAGGCTCTAACCTGGTAGCACAGAGCCCAACGCCCCAGACTTTTTACATTCCATTAGTTGTCCAAGTCTTCTTCAGTAAAACTTTGCTTCATGATCTGTTAGATACGATACTCAATATACCTTAGTAATACTTTCAATACTATCACTGTTTCTTCTTTTTTTTTTAAGTTTATTTTTATTTATTTTGAGAGAGAGAGAGCAAGCAGGGAAGGGGTGAAGAGAAAAGGACACAGAATCCTAAGCAGGTTCCATACTGTCAGTGCAGAACCCGATGTAGGGCTTGAACTCACAAACTATGAAATCATGACCTGAGCCAGAGTCAAGGGTCGGACGTTTAACCAACTGGGCCACCCAGGTGCCCTATCACTGTATTTCAAAGATGCTTCAGGTCAGACTATAAAGAATTAAAAAGGATGCTTACAAACATTTTTAAAAGTAATCCCTATGCCCAATGTGGGGCTCAAACTCAAGACCAAAAGCTGCATGCTCTATCCACTGAGCTAGCCAGGAGCCCCCTTAGAACACATATTTAACAACATGGAAAAATGCCTACGTTATAATCTTAGGTGAAAAGAAGAACCTGAATTGTATATACAAATTGATCTGATGATGTCTAAAATATCTATCTGTAGAAAAATTCTGGAGGCCATTTTTTGAAATGCAAAGGGGTTTCAGAAATTATTAGGAACTTTACTTTCTTCCTTTATATTTTTCCACATTTCACAGTTTTTCTAGAAAGCAATTCTCTTGTATAGTTAAAAAACAAAACAAAACACACCATATTAAAGCAAATATTCAGATCTATGACCCCAGCTAAGATGAACTGCAAAACAACTGTGATGGTGATGATGATGATGATGATGATGACGACAACAACGATGATAAAAATAATAAACACTCAAATGCCTACCATTTACCAGGTACTCTACTAATGGCTTCATAAGCAGTAACAAATTCAATCTTCACAATAACCATACAAGGTAATACTATTTTATTGTTCCCATATAACTGATGAGGAAACTCTTAACACTGTAATTTTAACTAGCAGTAGAAAACATTTAAGTTTGAATTGTTTTTTAATAACTCAACTTCACAAAAAATACAATAAAAAAGTCCCACAAATATTTTAAGTAATATATCTCAGCAAGTTCACGGTCTGAATATCATCACTTACTGTGTAGTCAATTTACATGGGGGTCCCAGAATTTGAAATTAGGTTCTCATGTGTAAAATTAGGAAAAGCCTAATGGTAAAAAAATATGGTAGGTCATCTGTAGAACTAAGTATCCTATAAATATCAGATTATAAGCTCTCTCAGACCTCGTCTACCTCAGCATCATATCCACAGGGCTGGATATAATATTTTACACATGGTAGATGCTTAATAAATATCTGGAAGGAAGGAAAGCAGGTGAAATAATCTAATACTAGGTAACTGAGGAATTCTGGAACTAATCTAATTCAAATAAATGTGACCTGGACATAATTTCAATAAAGTAAATCAGTATCAGCATACTGAAGGCTATAACCCAAATAAGGAAAAAAGAACAAAGTTAATTTATCTGAGGGTCTTTCATTATCTCTAGGGTATAACTGGGCTGGACTGGTTGGTAGATATAGTGCTAAAATGGAGAGAGAGTACATATATTGATGAAAGTAGCCATAAAGATCCTTAACTTGCTTTCTTCTGGCTATATACTGACCTAAGAACCTTCCCAATATGTTTTGACTTCTTGTTTAGGTTTGTCTATAGTTAAAGAACACACTGACCAGCTAATATGACTTTTCTGTTCTATTTAGTAGATGGCTTTATTTCTCAAAATAAGTTAATAAACTTCATATCTCAGCTTCCTATGATGTTAATGTGAAACAGTGCCTAAAAAACTGATTAAATCTGTCACTACACTCATAAAGTTGAGTTGTAAGATGTGTAAAGATAAGGACAAGACCCAGGAATGCGGCCATGAACATACTATTCTGTGAACTATCTAGGGAGACATCTGGCCTCTTAGACATCTCCGGCTGGGGAAAATAAAAAATTGTAATAAAATATCCAAAAATGTAAGTATAAATACAACTTCATGCATTCATTTATGCATTTACATTAAAAAAATATCGGGAATACCTTCAGAGAGTTCGCTAGTTCTAGATATTTGTTCCAGCTCCCAGCCAAGATGTAATGATTCATCCATACTTTGTTTCTGTGCCATTTCCAAAGTCATATTTTCTTCCATTAATTCTTCAATCTTTTTTCTATCCATATCACGTTCCTTTTTTATTGTCAGGGAGTAGGAAAAGAAATGAAAGCCAAAAAACAGTACAATTTCAAGCTAAATATGTTCTATTACTTATAACTTTATCAGAAACTGAATAATATAGGATAAATTTTGAGTTCCTTAAAATTTTCAGTTTGAAGGCAATAATCAGTTATCATTCTTAATACTAGTCATTATATTGATCAGGTCTTTGATATCCTTTTAAAGTGATCCTTGGGAACACTGAAAACTTTTCTTCATATATTTTAATATATTTACTGGTATAATAAATGATATCTGACCTAATACTAAATTTTAGCAAATTGTTTTCCTTCTATATTTTAAAGGCATGTTTACACAACAACTTATTAGGGTGTTTTCAAAGGAGAAGACAAAATTAATAACTAATATGTCTAACAAAAGCAGAAATTTGTACTACTCCTGTTTTTATACAGAATTGGAAGCTTCTAATTTACTTAGCTACCTCTTCTCTGTTAAAGCCACAGGAGCTAGCCATTGTTGTCATTATGGGGAAATCAGATCAATCTGAGATTTCCTTGGAGGCCACGCAACTGATCAACCTTACATTACTTACCATTTCCATATCATGCAGTTTAGCTTTCAGTTGTAAATTCTCTTTTTCTAATTCATGTAATTTATCAGAACGAGCTCTAGTTCCTTCTAATTGATCTTCCAACATGGTTTTTGTTTCTAATAAAACTTGATTATCTTCTTTTAATTCCTATAAACATTTCAAATAGGCTTTATCACAAATATGTTAGTATCTGTTAATTTTTCAAAGCTCTAAAACATAAATTCTTTATTGTAAGGTAAGACATTAAGCTGTCTCTATCAACAGCTCTTTATGCAAGAGTAAAAGCTACTGAAAATAGAGATACAGTTAATGTTTTCCTGGTTTCATCTTTTCCCTCAGAATTTATTACGCTATTGCTATTATGCAAACGTAATACTCAATACTTATGCTAGGATGAGTAACACAACTACAATTCACATAAAATTGTCAGGGTACATTTAAATTCCTTTAGTCACAAGGATAAGGAACTAAGTATAAGCAGTCTCTCTGATATTTAAGACACAAACAAATAGCCATAGAATCAGGGCTTAATTTTTTTGCTGAAATAGATTTAAAGATTTCTCTCTACTTAAACTGTAACTTGAAAGTAAAGGGCTTGGGTTTTTGAGTAAAATACCAAGACCTGTGCTAAGACTCACACAGACCATAAACTAAGGCTCTATTAATAAATATTTTACATAAACATCTTGAGAAAACGCTTAAAATCCATACATATGTTTTGAAGACGTTCACAAATCCGTCTTGCTGAACTATATGCTAGTGGTTTATAAACTAAAGTCAAAAGAAAGTATATTAAAACAGTGGCATTTATAAGGATCTCTTAACAGTGCCATGCATATATTTTTTCAATAAACGGCAAAGAATTAATAGGCACCTTATCTTTGCTATCTACTGGGTCTATTTTCTGGTAACTTTCAGGCTAAAATGTTCTAACTACTTTCTGTTGTAATGTTCTCACTTCTTGATTTTGCATACTCCTTCCTTCTTATCACCATACTGAAACTGATAAAACTCTCCTCTGTTTGAAGAAATGAAGAAGTTAACTCGGAAAGAAAAACAGAATGTAGAAGCAAGTACTGTCAAATTCTTGCTGTCAAACTCAACTTCATGTAACACTGAACTGCAACCATTAAGTAAGAAAAATTGTCTTTTTCTACACACACACACACAAATACACCCACACACATATTATTAGGGGAGAGATTGAGAGAGTGCCTTCATTAATCCTAGTTTAGCATTCTGAGTTGAACAGTGATCAGAAACATGCTTTGCTTTAGCTTCTAGAAACAAATTTGAAATTAGAAGTATATACTTTATTTTGACTTTGAGGGAAGGACTTCAAGTCTTTCCTACCTATAAGACTAAATAAAAGAATGAAAGAACTTGAAACAGTTCAATAAAATTAATAATGTCCAGAGATCCCTTTTTACAAGTATAAGTAATATGCTGATCTACCACCATAAGATAAGCACCGACAGGTATTTACAGTTTGTTCAACATTTCAAAAGTTCCTTAAGTTTATTACATGCAGTTTGAAAAAACTTAACTTTTAAACAAAATAATTGTGAATGGTTTAAATTATGCAACATACCTCAACTCTTGCCTTATAAAATTCAATATCATGTAGTCTTTCTTTGTATCTGCTGACTTCACTTTCAAGCTTATCCACTCTGATTGCCTTCTCCCGAAGTGCATCTAATTCATCTCGGTACATTCTAGCGGAACGAGCATCCGAAAGCAAATTCATGTTCTAAATATAAACAATTAATATTTTAAATATTATTTTCTATGTTCAAATTGATAATCTCTGGTTGCACAATTCAATGAATTTAAAAAACAAACCCAACGAATTGTATGATTTAAAAGTGTGAATTTTAAAAGAAGCTGTTGATGAGGGCCAGTATTGACCAATGCTATACCTTGGCCAGAGGCTGCACTGTCACCCTGGCTGGGCAACTTCGACAAGGCCACTTCTGATGGCATTTCCAAGACCTACAGCTATGTCACCCTGAACTCTGGAAAGAAACTGTGTTCATCAAGTTTCCCTATCAGGAATTCACTGACCATTTTGTGAAGACCCACATCAGAGTCTCCATGCAGAGGACCAAAGCTCCAGCTGTGGCCACCACATAGTTTTATACAAGAAAAATACAGTGAGTTAAAACCTGTTAAAAAATGTATATATATAAAATAAAATGGGATGGGGAGATATATGAGGTCTTTTTTTTAAAAATCAAGAATATAAATTATTTTAAAATATATATTCATATGCAAATAAAAACACACCTACATATAAATTTTTATGTAATGATTATTTAGGTATGTAAAAAATATCAGGATATTTCAAATAAGTTAACCTCTAGTTAACATAACCTTTGCAATTAATTTAAGGTGTAAAAGTTAACTTTAAAATACAGGATAATGAAAATACAGAAGAGGCAAACAGTATTACTAAAGTTGGTCGTTAGTTACTTTAGAGAAATTACGTTTCCATCCAGATGTATTATAATATACCAAAATTCTGCTGAGTTTTTCAAAACTTCCAAGTTTTGAGACAAGTATTAAAATTCAATATTTAATAGCTCTCTCGTAATCTTTTAAAACAAGTTATCAAAGTATGATCCAGAGATATCTGTGGGGCCCTGAAAGGGTTTCATGTTCATGAGGTCAAAACCATTTTCATAATAACACCAAACCATTATTTGCTTTTTTCACTGTCATTCTCTCATGAGGGCAGAGTGGAGTTTTCCAGAGGCTACATGGCATGTGATAATACACCGAACGCAAAACAGATACGAGAATTTAGTAGTTTTTAGTTAAGCCAGGCATTAAAGAGATTTGCAAAAATGATTAAAAAAAAAAAGACTTGCAAAAATGTAAGAGTACCAACATTCTTTTTTTTTGTTGTTTTGTTTTGGAAAATAATGGTTATAAGCATGTAATTTTTATGTTAACATGGAATAATTATTTTTAAATAAACATTTTTCAAATTCTAAGTTTTAATTTCAAATATAGAAAATAGATATAATCTACATCAAACAATCCTCATTAATTTTTAATAAGAGAAAAGAGCCTTGAGACCAAAAGATTGAGAACCACTCACTGTTTTACAGTAAGCACACATACAAAAACCCATACTATTAAGAAACAATAGCAGCCACAGCATATCTAGAAATGAAGATTTTGATTCCCATCTCATTCATCTAGAAAGGTCCAAGTTTATGATTCTGCAAGTGGAGTATTCCCTGAATTAAAAATAGCAAGTTAGGGGAAATAAGGAGAAGAAATAATTATCTAGCTTCACCATAATCCTTATCATTTACGGGTAAAAGAAGACATTGTGCACTACCACCAAATAAAAATGAAACAAAACAAACATTTAAAAAAGTGAATTTTGTTTAAGTTTATTTATTTATTTTGAGAGAGAGAGAGAAAGAGAGGGAGAAAGAGGGACAGTGCGAGTGGGAGGGGACAGAGAGAGAGAGAGAGAGAGAGAGAGAAAGAGAATCCCAAGCAGGCTTCACAGTTAGTGCAGAGCCTGACACTGGGCTCAAACTCACAAACCATGAGATCACGACCTGAGTTGAAATCAAGAGTCAGACACTTAAATGACTAAGCGACCCAGGTGCACCCCCCCAACCCCAAAATGAAGTCTTAAACAATCTTGCTTCGAGATGAAAAAAACCACAAAGCTTTAGTAAAATAAAAATAATTTTTAAAAGGTAAAAAAATTAAAAACCACTGTGTCATATATAAATTACCATAACTATCAGAGAGACCAGAAACCTAGGGAGATACACATAAAGCAGCATAGTTTACAGTAGGGTTATTCTAGCTTCCAAGCCCACACAAACAAAATACATAAAAAAGAGAAACTTGGAACTACCTGAATCCTAAGAGTTTCTTCTGAATTCTAGCAAAGTATGAGCAGCACTGATAAAGAAAAAGCAAAGTCCAAAGACTATGAATTCCAGTTTTGTGATTTTAGAACAGAAAAACACTGAAAAATCATCTTTAAGCCTCAGTGACCTCATAAAACATTAAGATAAAGGCTATAAATTATAAGGAGTAAAATCAATTTCTAATTACATACTGGTCCTATATAATAAAGTTTCTGGTACAAACCTCTTGTTGCAGCCTTTTTAGTTCTATTTCCATTTGCTCAAGTTCTTGTTTACAGTCCAACAACTGTTCAGTCTTTTCCTCCCTTAAATGAAAAAATTGTCAATTAAATAATCAGTTTAATGTTTTTGAAAACTGTGATCATCATCTGCATCAATACAAATATATTATCATTACTAAATATCTAGTTGAAAACCGAATTAGCCATACGCTAACAGAGGGGAAAAAGACAAATGGATATTAAGAATGTGTATGATTTGATGTCATCAATCAGACTCCCCTTTAAAGTTCCCCAAAGGCTAATCTTGATGACTGACATCCTCATAGTTTATAAGGTAGTTTCTCTCTCTTCATCTTTCTTCCCATCCCCCATTTTCACTCTCCTTTTTGTCTTTCTCACTCATCAAAGACAAATACACTGGAAGAGTTTTTAAGCAAGGCACTACTATGTGGGTCTGAGTCATATATATATATATATATATATATATATATATATATATATATATATA